>NC_056727.1:210756138-210928638 GCF_019279795.1 Protopterus annectens | reverse complement strand
CAATACTTAACTGAGATGCTTCACAAGGGCCTTTCCTTTTCTTCCATCAAAATTCATGTTTCAGCCATTTCAGCTCATTACAATACAGAGCCACCCCTCTTCTCTCATCCACTGCTGAAGCAATTCCTCAGAGGGGCCAAAAACTTAAGACCACCCAGGAGAGCCCCTACACCAGTCTGGGACCTTAACTTTGTATTGGAAAAGCGCACTCTACCTTCATATCAGCCAGCTGCAAATGCAGAGTTGAAATTCCTTTCTTGGAAAACAGCCTTCCTTCTAGCCATCACTTCAGTGAGAAGGGTGTCTGAATTACAGGCCCTCATGGCAGTGGAACCTTTCATCTTCTTTCATGCAGACCGGGGTGTCCCTCAGGACCAATCCTTCCTTTATGCCTAAGGTGGTATCCATTGTTGTCATTAATCAGTCCATTCATTTGCCAACCTTCTTTTTTAATCCACAGAACAAAGGGGAATGTATACTGCACTCCTTGGACATGCACAGACAACTTAGATTTTATTTTGACAGGACTAAGCCTCTCAGGAAATCTGAACATCTGCTGGTTGCATTTGCTACAGGGGCAGAGAGGAAGGTCATTTCAAAGCAAACCATTTCTAAGTGGATAGGCCATTGCATTAATTTCTGCTATAAGCACCATAGAAAACCTACCCCACAGGGGATAAGACCTAATTCCACCAGGGCTGCATCTACCTCTACAGCCTTTCTCAGAGGTGTCCCTACCAGAGACATCCTAGAGGCTGCTACCTGGAGTTCTGTACATACCTTCACCAAGCATTACCACTTGCCATTTTTTTTCTAAATCCAGAGCTGTCTTTGCCACTGCAGTCTTGCAGGGCCTTATAGCTGGTCCTAATGTTATCTAATTGCCTCCTCCTCCTCCTCCTCCCATCCTTATCTTTGGAAATCTACCCAAATGTGATGACAAATCCCTATGTCACAAGATGGGTTGCCAACTGGCTCACTGACAGAACCCACAATGTGAAAGTAGCAGACTCCAAATCCAGCTTCAGACCAGTGGTGACAGGTGGAGTACCACAGGGTTCAGTCCTGGGTCCTCTCCTGTTTGGTATCTTCTTCTCTGAAGTACAGGCCAACACAGAAGGTTTTTGGCTAACGAAGTTTGCAGATGACTGCAAACTAGGAGCCATAATCAAAACTCCAAAAGATGTGGACATCCTACAAAAGGGCCTTGCTGAGACAGATGCCTGGTGTCAAAGCCATGGCCTCAAGCTCAATGCCAAAAAGTGCATTGTCATTCCCTTTGGTAAAAACTCAGTACCCATGAACTACCACATAGGTGGTAGTCTACTTAACTCATTAACCCCGAGTAGCTTCTCATGGCGCCTGTGTGTTTAACACTGAGCGCGCCATGAGAAGATAGTTATTTCAAGCTCTTAACCCCAAGTGCCTTCCTGATGCGAGAGAAACTGTAGTGCAAATCTGTAGTTGAACCTAATGTAAAATGCACTTAAATCATAACTGAACATGTAAATTACAGTATACAGTTACGATTCAGTGTGTTTTTACATTAAGTTCACATTCAAGTTTTTGTAGAAAATCAGCTTTAAAAGTTCTTGATTAAGCAAGTGGTGGCAGCCAATTGGATTCTTGCAATCCGAGCTACGACTTGCATAACACCTCCACCCCCAGCCTAAATTTCTTTTGTTTTCCCCCTAATAAAAAGAGGATCCAGCAGCAGGTATTTCTTTTCTGCAAAGAACTGGAGATTTTACCTGCTACTGGATCCTCTATTTTCTGTACTACCAGGACTTCCCGTTCAGCCCGGCTCAGTAGCTACCTTCTTTTCCTCCCGGTAAGCTTGTTCTGTATAGGGTGATGCATCGGAGAAAATATTTTAGGGTAGCATTAAGTGGTGATTATTTTGTTAAATTCTCGAGATATATTTTATTGACTTTCTCTGTTATAATATATCATATTCTCATATAAGACTTAGTTTAGTTATATTATTTGCGCTCATTCCCTTTTTGGTATGCAACTTTATCATTCTTAACAAGGGGCGTGAATCCTGTAGAAGTGATGCCGACCTGACAGTTACAAACCTCGTAAATAAAAGTATTGTATGCATGTTATCTTTAAAAACGTTTACATATGGAATGCAAGGCTAATCATCATTGGCTCCGGTTCGTCAGCAGTTACGTTAGGCTCTTATTTTTTTGGTATGTGTTGATAAACCCGGAAAGATGCAGGCTAATAGGGAAGGAATGTTCCGGAAATTAGAAATAGTTGTGTTGTTTTATTCGGTTAGTTAGTTTTATTGTTTGTGAATTGTTAGTCGTTGGTTGGTAGCCGTTTGGGTGGTCATGTTTATGCATTATGTGAAGTTGTGGCTTGGTAGTGAGGGGCTTAGTAGTTCCCCTAGGTTGTGCTCTTGTGAGGACTATGATATGCAGCTGCTTTAAACTTTTGCATGGTTTGGCATCCCCTAGTAAAATGATGGACCAAGCTGACAAGGTTTGTTTTACTAAATTCCAAGAGGAGAAAATGCGACCACAATTCTGACAGTTACTGCAGGTTAATGCGCAGATTTTTGATTTGTCAGGACTTTTTCCCGCATAGTAACTTCTTTTGGTTTTTCCCGGTTAGCTTTTAACTCCGGTCTGCTAATGATTGCAGTGCAATTTTACGGTGCAGAGTTCCCAGCCCCACACCCAACCTTCACGTTAATCATTTGCGTGCCCATTCCAGGTCTAGTCAAGACCTAGCAACTCGTTATGGTTTGTACAAACAAATGTTAGACTTTCAAGGCAAAATTAGACAGGCTATGATGAGAGAGAGAGAGAGAGAGATCTGGTGTCTCACTTGCGAAGGGAGGTTACTGAAAGTTTAGATTAAAAAAATATTTTGTAAATTATAGAATATTGGGACAGAATACATTTGATACCTCTCCCCTCTTCTTTGAAATATCTGGTGTTGCTGTGTAACTTGAAAGCTGCCAGGATAGTTACCAAGCGGAACGACAAGAAAGTAGTACATTACCCTGAAAATATGCATTTTGCTTTGTAGGTGGGAATACCTTTTTAAAGTATTCAAGACTTTGGGTTTTCCTTAGCTTGATTAATCTACCTCAAAAAGCATTACTATATTATGCTTTATTTTGGTTGTGAGACAGCACAGAAACACTGAATAAGTATGCTTTAAATGAGAAGTTTGTTTGTAGGGTGAAAACAGCTTAGGAATGCAAGTGAAGTGTGAGGCTGTTTAGAAATATTATTGGTTGCTGCTTACAGTCCAGTGTGTAATCCCCCACCTTTTTTACACTCAAGGTACTGAATAATCCTAGACCTATGTACATTTACCTATCCACAAATGGTACAAGCAGTCCTGGAGTGCCAGAGCTGGGCTTCCCACTTATAGTTTACTTGTTTGCTCTTTCATATCTACCGGAGGACTTGAGAGATAACTGGTTGACTGCATGTCCTCCCTGTGGTTGTGTAGGTTTTCTCTGGGTGCTCCAATTACCTATCACATCCCAAAGACATGCTGTAGATGGAGTGGGTGCTCTAAACTGGCCTTAGGTGTGAGTGTCTGTGTGCCTTCTGTGGAAGGTTGGGCATTGGGCTGGCAAATCAGCACTGTAAAACTCCATTGCCAATCGTTCTGCGGACTGTTCTGCTGTGGTGACCCCTAACCGGGATAAGCTTGAAAGGAGATGGTGATGATCCTGAGGAAATGACTGCATAAGGCTATCTAGCTAGTCTTTGTCAAATCAGGAAAAAATAAATAAATAAAAAAATATGCCCATGGTTTTAGAAAGGCTAGCAGGAAGCCTTATGACAGAATGTTTTAAAAATCCCATTCAGAGACTGGTGTACTGCAGGGGTTTTCATCTCACAGGGGGCTTCACCACAGAGATCACTGTTGTGGATAAAGATAAATGCTGCTACAGTAGTCCAAGAGAGTGGCTAATTTTAATTAATTAATATTAATGAGCTATGTAGTCCCCCACTAGCACTGTTTGGAATTTGTGATGGAGTTCATAAAGGTATGCAGCCTTACCACATTGCAGTTAGGGCTGTAGTTATGTTAGTGGCAATTACTAGAAACTGTTTCATCTGTGCATGTTACTGCATCTGTACATCTTGTGTATTACAATGTTGGCACTTCATGAGTGACATGAAGCAACTACACATGCCTTGTTTGGAATATGTGTGTATATATGTGTGCACGTGTGTGTATGCATATATATATATATATATATATATATATATATATATATATATGTGTGTGTGTGTGTGTGTGTGTGTGTGTGTGTGTGTGTGTGTGCATATATTGTGTATATATCTGTGTATGTATATATATTGCTCTGTGTCAGTACCACAAAAACGTTTTTAACAGTTCAGATTCAAATAGGTTTATTTAGAAGTGAAAATGAAAACTGTTTCTTGTCAAAAATATGGAGAATAATAGAAGCAGAATAAGATATCAGATTTTTAGGGCAAGATATTCCCACTTTGGGTCCCTTAGTTCTAAAAACATACCAAACTCCAATTTTTCACATTCATTAGTTATAACCTATAGTGGACTTGTGAAAAACTTTAAGGATATCATCATCACAAATTGGAGCATTTTTAAGACCGATGATTGCATCTATAAAACCCTGGGTACAACTCATTCATTTGTGTTTAAAACAACTAAAAACCTAACAGTTTGAAAGTCAATCTATTACCACTATAAAGCAAACTAATAAAGGCACTAGGTGGTGTAGTTCCTTTCACCAGTGTAGTTATATTTTAGAAATTGCGGAAGTGGTAATGGGGAACCCTCCAAGTGGAATAATATTGGGTGATGAAATTTGTGCCACAGACATGTGATTAATATATCTATATGCAAAAATTGCTATTGTTACTATATAGGGAAGAACAATTTTTTTATGTAACATGCTCAGATATTTGAAAACTTCACAAAGTTTATTTTTGGTATCTTAGCAACTGTGCCAGTGGGCACTAGAGGAGGTTCTATGGAAACCATATTAGAAATGAGAGAGTTGTTATGGCAGTTAAAACTGAAAGCCTATCAGGTTTTACCTCATATCATGCGTTCCGGCCCCAAAATCTGGACAATACCAAGAAAGGAGGGGGGGTATCCATATTCATCAAGGACACCCACACCTCAAGACTGGTGGCAACGCACGATGCATCGGAGACCATCCAGGTGCAATTAACCATAGGCAAGACTGCTCTGCAAATTGTAGCATGTTACAGGCCACCCTCACAAACTCAGGAACCTCACATGGCCTTCCTGAAAACACTAGAGGGGATAAATGTATCACCAAACACCATCATACTAGGTGACTTCAATTACCCTAATATAGACTGGGAACACTACTCAAGCCCAAACACCCTAGCCCAAAAGTTCCTGGAATTCATAAACTCAAATGCCATGGAACAACTAGTCACCATCCCCACAAGAGGAGATAACATACTTGATCTCATCATCACGAACATGGGAGCACAATGTTCAACACCGGGTGTACCCTCACTGGTGAGATCAGACCACAAACTAATCTCGCTGGAGGTCCTCATCCCACCCCACCTGAAATAAAAAAGACCACAGTAAAGAACTTCTCAAAAGCCGACTTCACACTTCTAAAGACTAGTGTGGTCTCCTTTAAGGCCCCGAGCGGAAAACATTACTCAAGCCGCTGAATCACTTACAAATGCCTTCTACCAGCACCTGCAGGACTGCATGGATAAGGCAATCCCAAGCAAAACAAAGACTCTTTGTACCAAAGGCAAGCATCCAGTCTGGTGGACCCCAGCCATAAACAAACTCTACAACAAAAGGAGGAAGCTACTACAAGATAGAGCAAAATCCTTAAAAGGTAAGACACCCTTGATCACTATAAGTAAAAACTAAGAGCTCTCATAAAATCATCCAAAGCAAATTTCGAGAGAAAAATAGCTAATGACTCAAAAGACAATCATAAGGCCTTCTTTAGCTATGTTAGAAACCTGGGAGGAAACTCCCAGATATGCTCAGAGCTAGTTCAAAATGATGTGAAGATTACTGATCCTACAGACATTGCCAACATACTGGCTGACAGGTTCAGTGCAAACTTCTCCCCTCCCAAAAGGAGAGATATCTATACCAAACGATTGCAGCCCCCAAACATCTCCAGCCCAAGTGAGAACTGCTCTCTCCAAAGCAAAAACACAGCATCCATGGGACCTGATGGTGTCCCGGCTGTGTGCTCCATGAACTCAATGAGGAATTAAACCCACAGCTAGGACAGCTGTTTAATCAAAGTCTTACCTCTGGGCACTGCAACTGTGGTACCAAATTACGGCCCATTAGCTTGACAAGCCTTATCTGCAAAGCCATGGAGAGGATCATAATGGACCTCATAAATAAAGACAGAATTTGCAGACTTTGGATCCAACCCAGTTTGGCTTTGTCAAAGGCAGATCATGCCTTTTAAACTTGGTTGACTTTTGAAACAGTCACCAAAGCCATTGATGAGGAAAGGCAGTCCATACAGCCTACCTCGATCTGGCTAAGGCCTTCGATACAATACCCCATTAGGGTATCATTGAAAAACTCATCAGCTTAAATGTCAACCCATACATCACAAGATGGGTTGAGTGACAGAACCCACAGGGTCAGAGCTGCTGTCAGACTCAAAGCCTGTCACACATCTGACACAGATATCCTTCAGAAGGGTCTCACAGAAGCGGATAACTGGTGCCAGAGCCGTTAAATGCCAAAATGGCAATCCACTGAGCACAGAAGAAGTTATCAGAGGTTGATAGTAGTCTGTCATTCGACACCCATGTAGCTAAAGTAGTTAGGAATTCTCATCTAGATCAAGGGAGGTCATAGTCTCCCTTTACTCATCACTCATCAGACCAATGATTGAAAAAAATAGATCCATCATCAGGCCACAAGGGCAGGAGACTTAAACCTTGACACATGCTATTAATAGACGGCTGGGGGGATAGATTCATCACCAAAGACTCCTATGCTGTGGAACAAAGCCTTGTTCAAGAAAATCTTGACCAATGGATGGGAGGTCGCAGATATACCCCAGGATTACCTCAGTGTCACTTTTGCTTTGACAGGAACACAGAAAAATAATGTGGTATAAGTCATATACTAGGGGTGGCCTAAGCCACAAAACGATGGGGCTAGGCTTGTAATGCCCTGATAAGGGATTTAATGAATACATTTCTATTGCCCCGGTTTCATCTCACAGGGGGCTTCACAACAGAGATCACTCTTGTGGATAAAGATACATGCTGATACAGTAGTCCAACTACCTATCTATATCAAACAAAGCTCCTCATAAGCATTCTTCAAGAAAAATCTTGATGATTGGATGGGAGATAGGAAATTCACCCAGGGGATCACTTCTGTGGCTCTGCTCGACAGTGGCACAGGAAAATAATTTCCTTGGGTGACAAAAGCCAGGGTACCTTTTGACAAGGCTTATATAGGCCCTAGGGCCAATAGCCTAGAACCTACCTATGAACACTAATTTCAGAGATGTATATTAAATTGGCACCAGATGCCTCAGTCTTTATTTTAGATACTTGTAATACAGTTAATCTGAAAAGGTATCATTGCAACATTGTCTTTTTTTCTTTTTTCTCATTTTAATCAAGAAGCAAAAAATATGATACTGATTGCATTGATCAGGGAGTTTTAGATGCTCTGTTGTGCATTTTAGATCTATTTTTAAGGATCTGATCCAATGATCTACTGAACTAAAGCATAGATTAAAGAAATAAATCGATTCAGCTTAGAAAGAACAAGATATCACAGACACGTACCCCCATACTGGCATTCCCAGTTCCACAATATTAGAAGGTGCCTGGTGAATGCAAGTCACTCGATTCACTAATTGTGTATCAGGGAAGTGCTTCTACATACATGGTCTCACTGCTGAAGTGATTGCTGGGCCAATTTGTGTCATTTTTGTGCCTGTGTATACAGAATGCAAACAATTGGAGGGGTTACTGGGGACATATAGAAAGTCAGTCTGAAAATTACATTGGGTTACATCACTTCAGCTTGTATTATTCTATTTGTGATTATACTGCCTGAGTGAGATAAAGGTTATCACTAGGTGACTACTGACAGCATGGAGCTACCATAGTTTTTGTGTATTTCTCCTGGCTTTGTCAGTCATGTGTGGAATTTAGGTGGCAGGAAGGCCTCAGTAATATCCAAGTGATATACTATTTGACTGAATGACTCCTTACTGATAATACTGATTCTGTGTTACATAACAGCTGCACAATGTAATATAATGAATGCCTACTCAACAGGTTATGTGCAGCAATTATCACCTGTGTCTCAGCATGCATACCTTTGCAGTAATGAAAGGAAGGTCATTATCACATTAGCAATATGTGCAGTTACAATATAGCAGTGAGTCATTATCACTTTTCTGGGAAAAATCTCAGCTGCTGTCACTGTTATTCACATAAGTAGCAGCCGTTATCACTTTGATGAATGCACAAGTCAGATTGTGTTTTTTCTCTGCTTGGAGTCATTACAAGCAACCACGCCCTCATTCTTTATCAACTGCCCACCCTCCTAAACCCCTGCTTTTTTTCTTGCTGTATATATACATATACATATACATATATATATATATATATATATATATATATATATATATATATATTTATATTTGTGCATGTGTGTGTATATGGATATATATGTATGTACAAAATGTACTTGCACATATATACATTGGTCACACGCATATATATAGATATAGATTTATATATATATATATATATATATATATATATATATATATATATATATATATATCTATGTTATTGTGCATATCTCAACATTTTTCTGAAGGGGTCATTTGGGTGAATGTGCAACATGTACTAATGAAAATGTTGGTAGGGGAAATAATTCATTTGTGTACCAGAGAAGTGCTTGTGCATACATGGCCAGACTGCTGAAGATCGTAATACAGATACGGTGTAACAAGTATAGGTTATCTATAGCTCAGGTTTCAGTAATGGTTGTTATAATTTTTTGTTTCTGTATTCAGCTCTCAAGAATAATTTATTATCTGTTACCAATATGCACATACTGCATTGAGGAAAACTCATGGGTCTTATTGTAACCAGAGTGATGATCAGATTCGATAACTGGAATTATTACTTTTGTGACTAATTCCTACATGGATGAACCAGATAAGTTTGACATTTCTGCTTGTATTTCTGTACTTCTGCTTATACTCAGTAGTTGGGCATGTTTCCCCGCTTTGTCAGTCATGGATGGAAATTAGGTGGTAGGAGGAAGAGCTCAGTAACATCCAAGTGTTATACTATTTTGACTGAATTATAATGATATAGTATTTCTACTGAATGATAATGAATGCCTCTGCACTCCACACTAACATGTATTAGAACATGCTAATGCAAAACCTGTGTGTGTGTGTGTGTGTGTGTGTGTGTGTGTGTGTGTGTGTGTGTGTGTGTGTGTGTGTGTGTGTGTGTGTGTGTGTGTGTGTGTGTGTGTTGTGGTAGGTATGTACCTCTGCAGAGTCATCGCCACTTATGTACCTAATGCAAAGAATACTGCCCCTGGGGCTAGGATGGAAGATTTGCATGGGCTAACCAGGTAATGCATATGATATACATATATATGTAGCCTTCCAATACATCTGTCAAACATCAGTAGTAATCTGTTTGCGTTTTCTTTCCTGTGCAGGTTTGTCCACCTTCTGACACTGACATGGCTTCACGAGCAGGGGAACGACAAGTGAGAGTGTGGGTATGTGGCCATTCCTACATTCACTGGGCTGCCAGCCATGCCTCCGAAACTGAAAACCAGTACAACTTGAGCTTCCCCACATCCAGTGTGAAGGTATACTGGATTGCAAGAAGAGGTATGGGTTGGAGCAGAGTACTGCAGTTGTTGGAAGAGAAGTGTTCCCTCTACCCTGGGCCTGACATCCTTGTGCTGCACATTGGAGGGAATGAGGTCATCCGTCAACCACTCAGAAGGCTACGGTTTCAAATCACAGCAATTTTTGAACACCTGCAGTCGTGGTGGCCACGTTGTCATTTTGTGTGGTCTGACATAATTCCTCGACAGATATGGAAAACAGCGAACAGTCAACGGGCAGCACATAAGGCCAGACATTTACAGAATGGGTTCATGCATGGCTTGATGCACATGGTCGGTGGATCTACAATCTGTCATGACAGCATCACCGCAGATGATGTTCACCTGTTCAGAAGGGATGGCATTCACCTAACTGAGGAGGGCATTGCACTGTTCTTGACTGACCTCCACAACGGCGTGAGGAGAGGTATGCAGGATTGGTAATATGCAGCTTGTTAGAAGAATGGAAAGCATCCATGACCAAGTAGGGACCAGTATGGTAAGTAAAACTCTATTATGAAATGGGTTGTGTAAAATATATTTTTCTGAGTTTGGCAAATAACTGTGGTAAGGAGCTGGTGAGGATGCTGAGAAAGAACTGTTTTAGGAGAGTGCTACCACGTGCAATTTAATGTGTCAATGACCATCCAATACTTCTTAATTTAGCCTGGTTTTATCAGGCATGTGTACAGTTTAGATGGCAGGAAGGGCTTAGTAATATTCATATTCATATTTTGGTAAATAACTTTGCAAGGGAGCATGTCAGTGTGCCAAGTAATACCTCATTTTGAAGATAGTTTTGATAGTTCTAACATGGTAAAAGAATTGTGCCTGTATGTTGCACACGTGCAGATATCGAAGTTTGTTTCGGACTTAGGTTATGGAAATTATGATTTTTTTCATATTTTGGTAAATAACTTTGCAATGGAGCATCTGAATGAGCTAAGTAATAACTCATTTTGAAAAACAGTATTGATAGTTCTAACATGGGAAAAGAATGGTGCCTGTATGTTGTATTCGTATGCAGACATCAAAGTTTGTTTCGGACATGGGTTATGAAAATTATGATTTTTTTTTTATATTTTGGCAAATAACTTTACAAGGGAGCATCTGAATGTGCCAAGTAATACCTCATTGTGAAGACAGTATCGATAGTTCTAACATGGGAAAATAATAATGCCTGTTTGTTGTACTCATGTGCAGATATCAAAGTTTGTTTCGGACTTAGGTTATGAAAATTATGATTTCTTTTTTCATATTTTGGTAGATAACTTTGCAAGGGAGCATCTGAATGTGCCAAGTAATACCTCATTTTGAAGACAGTATTGTTGGTTCCAACATGGTAAAAGAATTGTGCCTATATGTTGGACACATGTGCAGATATCAAAGTTTGTTTGGAATTAGGTTATGGAAATTATGATTATTTTTTCATATTTTGGTAAATAACCTTGCAAGGGAGCATGTCAGTGTGCCAAACAATACCTCATTTTGAAGACAGTGTTACTCCTTACAACATGGTAATAGAACTGTGTCTGTGCACTCTACACATGTACAGATATCACAGTTTGTTTAGTCTTGTACGATTATGAAAATTATACATTTACAATACTTTTCATTACTATGCCCATATCTTTGCAAGGGAGCATGGTGATCACACAAATGATGCATCATTTTGAAGCTGACATTCAGATGCACAATATATTAATCATATTTCTGTGAATATCTCAAGAAAGGAACATCACACAGTAATGGTTAAGGTATCATTTTAAAACTGACATTCATACTAACAAATTACATTCAAATTGTATGGGTCTGCATGGTACATTGACCAAGATATTATGCTTTGTTTTTCCAAAAAGGGAAAAAATATGCACAATGTCAACATTCCTTGCCAAATATTTAATAATGACTTTGATATACACTATCAACATTTACACTGTTGGGAAGATCAGTGTCTGCTGAACAACTTTCGCTTTTACATTTTAGTCTAGCTCTTATAGTTAAAGAGTTATGAACATTTGTTTTCTGTATGGTATTACAAATGGATTTTCTGAAAATGAGCTCACTGTTGTTCCTATGGTGGAATTAAGCAGGCAGCTTTTCCTGAGCTGCTCTGGAGTGAATGAGTTAACACTGAAAGTGTGATAAGAGACCTTGGGACACAGGTGGACAGTAGTCTCTCCTTTGATAATCACATCGCCACAGTAGTCAGGAAATCCTTCTGTGTGGCACACCTCATCACAAAAGGTTTCTCATCCAGGAAAAAAGAGGTCATTGTTCCCCTCTACTCGTCACTCATTAGACCCATTATAGAGTACAATACTCCTTTTGGTATGTACCTCACAAGACATCTACAACAACTGGAAAGGCCACAGAAATACCTCACAAAGAGGATTACCGGCCTCAAAGAGATGCCCTATGCAGACCGTCTCAAAAAACTGCAGCTTTACTCCGTTGCATATCGCCTGCTCAGAGACGATCTCTGCCTAACACACAAAGCTATGTCAAACCCAGAGCTTTTAGACATGCTCCACTTAAAGAAATCCCAATCCCTATGAGCTACATGCTCTAGGGACCTAAACCTCGTCACCACAATAAACAGAACATGCTGGAGGGATAGATTCCTGTCCCAGAGACTTCCCATACTCTGGAACAAACTACCTATCTATATCAAACAAAGCTCCTCATTAGCGCTCTTCAAGAAAAATCTTGATGATTAGGTTCATAGGTTCATACTAGGC
The DNA here is from genome assembly GCF_019279795.1 of Protopterus annectens. Lineage (NCBI taxonomy): Eukaryota > Metazoa > Chordata > Ceratodontiformes > Protopteridae > Protopterus > Protopterus annectens. Next base: position 210,916,000 of record NC_056727.1, on the reverse strand, counting down.
TATCTGCCCTGGGGCATTTATAAGCCTAGCCCGGGTGTGTTTGGCTTTCGCACCCTTTGATTTGAGTTTACTGTGCCCTTTTTAAGGTTAGTTTACTGTGCCTCTGTCTAGTAGTGACACAGAAGTAATCCCCGGGTAAACCTACGATCCCCCATCCACTCATCAAGGAAGAGAGTCAGTGAAGGGCTCTGCCTAACATGGACTGGGATTCTATTCCAGAGCAAAGGGAGCCTCTGGGTTATGAATCTGTCCCTCCAGCATGTTCTATTTATTTCTGTGCTGAGGTTCAAGTCCCTCGAGCGTGTGGCTCTAAGGGATTTGGATTTTCTGAGGTGAAGCATGTCCATTCATTCTGGGTTGGACATAGCTTCATATGTCAGGCATAGATCGCCTCGAAGTAGGTGGTATGCAACTGAGTAGAGCTGGAGTTTTTTTAACCGAGCAGCATATGGCATCTGTTTGAGTCCCTTGATCCTCTTTGTGAGGTACTTTTGGGGTCTTTCCAGTTGCTGCAGGTGTCGGGTAAGGTACATCCCAAAAGGGGCATTATATTCTATTATGGGCCTGATGAGGGACGAATAAAGGGGCACAATGACCTCCCTTGATCTAGATGTGAATCCTTTCATGATAAGGTGGGCTATGTAGAAGATCTTTCTAACCACTTTGGCAATGTGGTTGTCAAAGGAGAGATTACTGTCAACTTGGGTCCCCAGGTCCCTTATTACTTCCTCTGTACTTAATGGGTTACCACCTATGTGGTAATTTGTGGGCACTTTGTTTTTGCCAAAGGGTATGACTATACACTTTTTGGCATTTAGCTTTAGACCATGGCTCTGGCACCAGTTATCCGTCTCTGTGAGACCTTTTTGAAGGATGCTCGTGTCAGCTGGAGAGTCAATTATGGTGCCCAGTTTGCAGTCGTCTAGCCTGTACCTCGGAAAAATATATACCGAACAAGAGAGGTCCCAAGACTGAGCCTTGTGGGACACCGCTTGTAACTGGTTTCGAGTCTGACATGGCTCCAGCAACTCTGACTCTGTGGGTTCTGTCTTTGAGCCAGTTTGCAACCCATCTTGTGACATAGGGGTTTATATTTAAGCTGGATAGCTTATCTATGATGCCCAAGTGGGGTATTGTGTCAAAAGCCTTCGCGAGGTCCAGATAGGCTGTGTGGACTACCTTCCCTTCATCTATGGCCTTGGTGACTGTTTCAAAGAAGTCAACCAGGTTCAAGAGGCAGGATCTGCCCTTGACAAAGCTGAATTGGGTAGGATCTAGTGTCTGTATGTCCCCAATGTCTTTGTGTATGAGTTCCGTGATGATCCTCTTCATAGCCTTGCAGACTAGGCTAGTCAGGCTTATGGGGCGATAGTTTCCAGGGTCCGTTGAGGCACCACCGTTGTGGAGAGGGACGACTGTTGCTGTATGCCATTCTTTGGGTACATATCCTGTAGTAAGGCTGAGATTGTACAGCAGTTTTACGTGAGGGTTTAGTTCCTCTTGGAGTTCATGTAGGATGCAATCTGGGACACCGTCTAGTCCCATTGAAGCAGTGTTTTTTGCTTGGGAGAGGGCAGCTTCCACCTGAGCATCTGAAATGTTAGGGAGGCTGCACTCTGCTTGGATAGATATTTGCTCTTTTGGGGGGGGGGGGTTGCACTAAACCTGTCTGCCAGGATATTGGCAATGTCTGTGGGTTCAGTGTGTTTTTTGTCATTTAGAATCAACTCTGAGCATATTTGGGAGTTGCATCCCAGGTTCCTAACATAGCTAAAGAAGCCTTGTGATTGTCTTTAGTGTCCTGTGCAATTTTTCTTTCGAACCTGGCCTTGGAGGATTTTATGAGAGATCATAATTTTTTGCTAGTACTGATCAGAGATGCCTTCCCTTTTAGGGATTTTGCTCTAGCATGTAATAGCTTCCTTCTTCTGCTGTACAGCTTATTTATGGCTGGGGTCCACCAGACTGGACGCCTGCCTTTGGACGATTGGGTCTTGGTTTTGTTTGGGATAGCATGATCCATGCATTCCTATAGGATTCTGCAGTTTGGGCCATAGTTTCCACTGGCCCGGGGGCCTTGAAGGATTCCACCTCGGTTTTGAGAAGTGTGAAGTTTGCTTTTGAGAAGTTTTTCACTGTGGTTTTCTGTGCTGGGGTGGGGTTGGGTTGTGGATATCCAGTGAGATGAATTTATGGTCTGATCTTACCAATGAGGCATTTACTTCTGGTATGGAGCATAGAGTCCCCATGTTGGTAATGATCAGGTCGAGTATGTTTTCCCCTCTTGTAGGAATGGTGACTAGTTGTTCCATAGCATTTGAGTTTATAAATTCCAGGAACCTTTGGGCTAGGGTGTTGGGGCTTGAGTAATACTCCCAGTCTATGTTTGGGTAGTTGAAGTCACCCAATATAATGGTGTTTGGAGAGATCTTCATGTTCTCCAATGTTTTCAGAAATGCCGAGTGGGATTCCTGATTTTGAGAGGGTGGTCTGTAGCATGCTATAAACTGAAAATCAATTTTGCCCATTGTTAGCTGCATATAGATGGTCTCCGATGCTTTGTGCAACGCCACTAACCTGGAGGTGTGGGTATCCTTGATAAATATGGATACTCCCCCTCCTTTTGTTGTTCGGTTCGAGATTTGGGGCCGAAAAGCATGATATGAGGTATAACCTGGTAGTGCTGGGGTGCTCTCTGGAGCCTTGAACCAGGTTTCTGTCACTGCACAGATATCGATGTTTTCCATACTGAGGAGAGCTTTGAGTGCGTGCATCTTGAGGTTTAGACTTCTGGCGTTTAGCAGCATTACCCTTAGTTTCTTGTTCATTGTGTTGGCTATTGAGGTGGGTTTGTCTTTTGAGCTTTGCCTAAAAAAGGCACTATGGGGGTGGCAAGACCCTTTGCCAATATCCGAAAGCCCAGAGGTGACAGGTGCAAGCCGTCCCTAGCGAAGCAACACGGCTTGTCGAGCATGTCATCCCAGGCTGACAGACACTGGATCCCCTTTGAATGACACCAAAATTTTAGCCAATTGTTAAAATCGATCATTTTGTCTTTATATTGCGGCATCATTCTAGGTGAGGGTAAGATGCTGCTCAAGGTCAGGGTCATACCGGCCTGGGCTACATGATCAGAGAGCTCCTCTATGTCTCTTTTCATGTAGTCGAGGGAGGTACGTCTCAGGTCATTCACACCAGCATGTACTATGACTGAGTCATATGTGTACTTGCTTTGGAGTGACCTGAGTGCTTGTGTTATGTGGCGGATCCTAGCGCCTGACAGGTAGCTCACTGTGACCTTCTCTTTGTTCAGCCTGGTGAGTGGAACATCAGTGTGTCTGACTATAGAATCACCTATTACGAGTGTATAAGGTGTGTTATTCAGCCTTAAGGGCTGTGACTGTTTGGCACACTGACTTTGTGAGCAATGTGTTGCACTTGTTTTGTTTTGGAGTAGCGTTTGCTTGGATGTCTGCTTTGGAGGTCTCTGCAGCTTAGGCAGATTTTTATTTAGAGCCTCCAAGTATATTTTTGTGTGTTTATGTATTTGGTTTGCTGTTGTGGTAGGACTATGTGAGACTGGATTTGTGTTGTGTAATGTTATCTTCTCCTCCTGACTGGTTACACCAGTTCTGAGTTGAGAGAGCTCAGCCTCCAGTTTGGCTATGTGGTTGCATCTCTCACATATATTTGAACCTGTTTGGAGGAGGAGAGGGTTGTCCGTGTACATGAGACAGTTGTAACATTGCCTCAAGATCCCCAGATTCACCAGCTGGACTGGAGAGGAAACCATTAACTGACCTTTGGACATGCTAGAGTAGTATAGGGAACTCCTTTATCACTGAATTAAAAAGGACCAATAGGGGACAAGGTAATCGTAGAGAGTATATGAGGATGTAGTGCTTTTAGTTTATTAGTGCTAAATTGTAAGATTGCTTATTTGTGCAAGTGCAGGGCCTCAGATTGAGAATAGGGTGTTTAATTTGAGAGATAGAGCAGTTCTAAGGGAAAAAGTGAAGAGCAGACTTTGTGGAGCCGGGAAAAGTTTAAATCCGATTAAGCGGTGCTGCCCGATGCTGCGCTATGCGCACAATCGCACAAAGCCGCGCTAAAGCGGGTTTTTATGTAGGGAACGTCAAAGAGTTAGAAATGGCCCAAAACGGCCAATTACTACAAGATTCTTGTGCTGAGGTCACTCCTTCAGGGACAGATAGGCTGCTCAAGGCTCCCCACTCCCACTGGTGAGCAAAGAAACTTCCTTCTATCCAAGTAAGGAAATGGGCAACACAGGAACTATTCAAAAGTCCAGAATACAGCAAAGCCTGTATAAGGGACTATTCTAGGTTAGGAAAGGTGGGAAACAAGGATTTTTTTTTTGTTTTTTTTTTCTTTTTCAGGAAAACAGCAGGAGAATTACAGTAAATTTAAAGCACAGGCTAGCGCACTTGAGTGGGTAGCCTCAACAGTTAAATACAACAAATAAACTTTTTTAAAAAAGTGCAGGTATTTCAAAACACAAAAACAAGCTTAGAACAGATAAATGAACAGTTTAAACTCGCTTTTTGGCGAGGAAAGGCAGTCGCACAAGTAGTAGCAGAAAGATTATACTTATATCTTGAAGGCAGTCACTCTTTTCGTTTCTCTGCTGCTAGCACCACTCTGCAGGACCACGAGGAGCTGTTGCTGAGTAGGATAAGCGAAAAAACTGCGCCAAAGCGGGGTTTTATGCAGGGAACTTCAAAGAGCTAGAAATGGCCCAAAACGGCCCATTACTACAAGATTCTTGGGCTGAGGTCACTCCTTCAGGGACAGATAAGCTGCTCAAGGCTCCCCACTCCCACTGGTGAGCAAAGAAGTTTCCTTCTATCCAAGTAAGGAAATGGGCAACACAGGAACTATTCAAAAGTCCAGAATACAGCAAAGCCTGTATAAGGGGCTATTCCAGGTTAGGAAAGGCGGGAAACAAGGATTTTTTTGTATTTTTTTTCTTTTTCAGGAAAACAGCAGGAGAAATACAGTAAATTTAAAGCACAGGCTAGCGCACTTGAGTGGGCAGCCTCAACAGTTGAATACAACAAATAAACTTTTTTTTTAAAGTGCAGGTATTTCAAAACACAAAAACAAGCTTAGAACAGATAAATCAACAGTTTAAACTCGCTTTTCGGCGAGTGTAAGAAAAATATGTATTTATGTGTGTATTAGCAATATGCTTAGTGCATTTAGAGTTTGAAAAGGGTTAACACATTTATTCTATGTCATACTGCATAAATCTGTACAAACTGCAGTTGCTTTCTCACCTTGTATTGTTAGCTAAAATCTTGCTTGTGCCTTGGAAATTTACTGAGAAGCAGGTGATTTCTGCTTGTGTTAGGAAAATAATGAATAGAACAATACTACTTGTATGAAACTTAGACAAGAAGTTCCGCTGTGCTGTGAGAAAATACACAGCTGTAGAAGTTACAGATAATTAGTACAAAGCCTGCTTGAAAATATGAACTGCAATCAACATTTGCTTGTATCCGAATTCGAAAAGTACCTTGAAATGTAACACTGTACAATAGACGCTTGTAAATGGATTAATGGTCACCAAGGCCAGGTTGTTTTTCTGAAAACTTTCTCACAAATCTAGTCATGTCAGCAGAAAATCTGAGTAACATCTGCTGTAGAACAATACTGAAAGTTGTGTTTGATTACATCAGCCATAGAAGGCCATGTCTTGTAAAATAGTATAAGAATGAACATACTTCCTTTTAGTAGTTACACAAATCCTTGTATTTGCATGTTTTTGTCTCCTTGCGGCAAGTCAATTAAAAGTGCCTTAACTGAACCTTTCATGTATTGGTCTTTGAAGTTTTTTCCTTTGACAGATTGGTCCTTTGGACCGGAACCCTCACTTCACCTCGGATCAGACAGGCCAGGTGGCTTGAAACCATACGGGGAAGAAACCACATCGGTTCTTCTTATTTGAAAAGCCCTCCGACTGAATTGTCCTACAAAAGAGGCCAGCCACTTTCTGATCTGCGACTGAAGAACGGGTTTACTCAAATCAGGTGATCAATCAACAAGGCTCAGGTAAGGTGAATCTACCTTCTTTTTCTGTGTTAGATCAGGGACTAGATTTGTATTTGTTCTGTTAAGACTTTATTTATAAGTCAAGGACAGAAAGATTACTGTCTTGTCATAGATCAGGGAAACAGAGCAGGTAGGCAGTCATTCTGAAGGGACTATAAAAACATCCGTGGTACCACATTAAAAATAAGGAGTTAAGTAACGAATAAAAGGGTAGGACAAAATGGGTAATAATTGTACAAAAAGATCCCAAAATCAGCCGTTAACCGAAGACGCGAAATACATACAGTCACAGCATGCTGATAATATTAAATACTACTCAAAATGGGTTAATAAGTATGAATTTGATGGTAAACTAGAGAAATCCTCACTTGTCAAACTTGTCAAACAGCTTAAAACCGATTCTAGAGGTCGGGTAAAAAAGCAACGTCAATTAGGAATTCCTCAGGCACACAGGTGGATTGAGGAAGTAAATCGAAGGGAACAAAAGAGTAATAATTCAAAAGCAATGTTTTTAGATAAGGAGGACAATAACTTAGTAATAGTGTCAGCCCCTCTGCCTCCCTTACCAGAATATGAGGCAAGTGAACAAGTTAGTCCACCACCTGCGATATCCTGCTGTCACTGTAAATAGAGACTACAAAAGCGAAACCATTTATTAGAGATCCCATCGAGACCAGGTCTCGAACACTGGCAGGAAACTCAAAAGGGGACATTGAGTTATATCAAATAGGTAGAAATTCATGATTTATGAGTGAAGAAGAAATATGCCCACTTATAGAAGTGCCTAATCCTCAGGCAGGGCAAGAAGGTCAGGACTCAACTATTCTAGTGTATAGACCCTGGACTCCGGAAGACATCCGGAAAGCCACTGAGGGAATTCCCCATCCAAAAGTTAATTTTAGAAAGTTCTTAGAAGATTTGCAAGGAGTGAGGCTGAGTTATAATTTTAAACGGAGAAGAGATAGAAAAAGTAGTTAGACAAATTGTGGGACCAGATTGGCACATGATTAGTGGCGACTGGAATCCCCGTGACGTTGCGCTCAAGCCCCTCCCACATAGCAGCGCAGAGTTAGACAACAGAGTGAAAGGTCTTACAGACCGAATCTCTGAGAAATGAAAGCCTAGGGCAGACTGGACTTGCATTAATCAATGCATCCAACAGGAAGGTGAAGCTATTGACCGATATTATGCCAGACTATTAGAATGTTTTAATAACATTGTGGAATGCAGGTTCCTGAAGATCAGACACACAATTCCCCATACGAGCAGCAGTTAAAGAATGCATTTTTGAAAGGCAATATTGCACCCATAAGCAGTTTTATTACAAAACACATGATAGATCATCGTACAAGCAGGTTACAGTCATTGCTTGAATATGCTAGGCATGCCGAAAGGCATTTTAATAGCAAAAAGAAAAAGAAAGCCCAAGTATTTTCTGTAGAAGATGGAGCAGAAGTATATGTAGTACAGTCTGGGAAAAAGGGCAAGAGAAATGCCCAGGGAAACAATCTGATTAACGATCAGAGGACTTTGAAGGGCGAAAAAAAAGGTGTGAATGTTTTAAATGCGGTAAGAAGGGACACTTGGCAAGGGATTGCAAGAAAAACAAGAAGGCAACCATGGAGGATAAGGAGGGTGAAGACTGACTATATGATAGTCAGGAATCACTAGAAGGGGATAGCAGAGAAAGGACAAATGAGTATGTGATAGAGGGAGTAGAGAATGTAACAGAAGAAATAGAGGAAGTGCAGGAAGTCACGGATAGTGAAGAGAATGAAATATTGGATTTGGCACTGTTGAGCTTAGAGCTCTATTTAGCAGATGCAAAACCAGAAGTTACACTCCTGGTAGAAGGGAGGGAAGTCAGATTCTTGTATGACTCAGGGGCATCACGGACCCTGGTACATCCCTCCAAACTGCCAGAGAATTCAGAGTCACCTGATTACATATTAGTGAAAGCAGCTAATGGACAGCTGTATCGGGAGCCCCTCTCCCATAATATTGTGATAACTGATCCTGTTTCAGGATTGACCCACAAAAGTAAAATTGTTGTTTCTGCAAAATGCCCAGTAAACCTCTTGGGCAGAGACCTTATGCAGCTATTTGGTATAGCAGTAGTTCCGACTATGCAGGGTATGGAAGCACAGTGACAAATTGATACCTTTGCAGTGCAATCAGAGGGTGAAATGTTTTATTGGTACAGCCAGGACTTGGTTACGACTGGTCCAGGGGTGGTGACCGAAGAGTTGATGAACGTAGCCATCAGCAAGTTCCCCTCCCTTGACATTGATAAATAGCATTTGTTGCACTGTACTCTGTATTATTGTAATACACCAGGACCTGATAAGGAATATGAGCAAGAATTGTTTGAAAATCATGCAAACAGATTGATATTATGTAATCTGTACTGGGACACAGAAGGGAACAGTGTAGTCAGCTGTTCATTGCCCCAGGAGATCTTTGCACTCTATAAATCTAATCGATTACCACACGTTAGCTTAACTAAGGACAAGAATGTAAAATGGGTAGACTTAGGAGAAAAAGTCACGAGATGGGAAAAACAGACAGAGTTAGAACTGTCAGAACAGGGAATACAAATGCAGAAGCTGAATTGGATAACTCAGACCCACCCAGCTGTACACTTGCAGTCTAGCAAGGACAGCTGATTAGCAGTCCTGTTGAAGGAGGAAGAGAATGCCTTACAGAATATACCAGAATATACCAGAAAATCTCTGGTCAACAGGAAAATCAGATGTAGGACTTATTCGTACAGCAGGACCAGTTACTATTACGCCAAAGTCAAGCATTTAGACCACAAAAGAGACAGTATCCCTTAAGAAAAGATGCAGAGGTAGGAATCAAACCTATTATAGCAGCTTTACTTAAGGAATGGGGTGCTGGTGGAATCTCCTGATTCACCATGTAACACACCCTTATTTCCTGTTAAGAAAACGAATGGAGAGTGGCGTATGGTCCAAGATTTACAAGCTGTAAATGACACAGTAATACCAAGAGCACCTATGGTGCCAGACCCACACACCCTGTTAAATGATTTAAAACCTCAACAGAAATATTTTTCTGTGGTAGATATCAATGCGTTCTTTTCGACACCGATACACCCTGACAGCCAGCATTGGTTTGCATTCACATTTCAGGGGAAAAGGTATACATATACGCTACTACCACAGGGGTATTATGAAAGTCCAACAATATTCTCACAAGAAATGGCAAGCAACGTGGCGGGATTTACCCCACCAAGAGGTAGTCAGATTTTGCTTTATGTTGATGATATCCTGCTGGCGGCCCCCACCCAGCAAGATTGTAAAGAAGATGCCATAGCGCTATTACAATTTTTAGCTACTGAAGGACATAAAGTAAACAAAAATAAACTGCAGCTTTGGAAAAAAATAAGTTAAATACCTAGGATATGTAATATCCAAGGAGGTTAGGACATTAAATGAGGACAGAAAAACTGCGATTTTGCAAGCACCAAAACCCACTACCAAGAAGGAAATGATGTCCTTCCTGGGTACAACAAATTTTTGTCGGAGTTGGATTCCAAACTATGCATTGGAATCTGCACCGTTGACTAACCTGATTTATAAAAAGCCTATGGCAGCACAGGATTTATTACAGTGGACACCAGAAGCAGAATCTGCTTTCTGCAAACTGAAACAGTTAATAGTGTCCTCATTAGTTTTGGGATTACCAAACTATCATAAACATTTTTTCCAAACTGTAGATTGTAAGCAAGGTTATATGACATCAGTGCTAACACAGCAGCATGGGGACAAACAACGCCCTACTGCTTATTATTCATCACAATTGGACCCAGTGGCACGGTCTTTACCTCACTGTGTACAAGCAGTAGTTGCAGCTGCAATGGCAGTACAGGCTTCAGCCTCAGTAGTGTTGTTCCACCCTCTCACATTGAGAGTGCCTCATGCAGTCACGATTATTTTACTGCAAGAGAAGGTAGCATCCACTGCTAGGCATATTTCCTGTATGACTATATTGTTGAGCCAACCTCATATGACAATTGAACGATGTATGACTTTGAACCCTTCTACCTTGCTCCCAACCCCTGCAGATGGCACACCACACAGCTGCCTGCAGGTGATTGAGCAAAAGACACTGCCTAGAAAAGATCATACAGATGTTCCCTTGGATGATGCCGAGGTGACATACTACATGGACGGCTCATGCAAAAGGGGTCCTGCAGGACAGAACCTAGTAGGATATGCAGTAGTTTCTGACACAGGCATTCTAGAAATCTTTACCACATAGTTTATCTGCACAGGCAGCAGAGTTGATTGCCTTGACACGGGCATGTAACTGAGCAAAGGGTAAATGTGTGAACATTTTTACTGACAGCCAGTACACTTTTTCTACTGTACATGTTTTTGCGCAACAGTGGAAAAATCAAGGAATGATAACATCTTCTGGCAAACCAATCAATCATGCACAGTTTATTTTAGATCTTTTAGAATCTATTCAGTTACCTCAGAAAGTAGCTATTTGTAAATGCACAGCTCATACCAAGCAACAGGACAGGATTTCAAAAGGTAATGCGAGAGCTGATACAGCTGCAAAGCAGGCAGCTTCAGAAGTATTTCTTTTGAATGAGGAATTACAACCCTCTGAGATTTTAGACTTAGAAATGTTAAAGTCAATGCAGACACTTACTACGCAAGCTGAAAAACAAAGATGGATAAAACGAGGAGAAATTCTCGAAAAAGGGCTGTACATCTCTAAAGAAGGAAAACCAATATTGCCATCTAATTTGTTTAGATATGCAGCTTTGTTGAGCCATGGGCAGTGCCATGTCTCAACGGGGGGATGGTACAGCTGGTGAACCAAGTGTTCACGACGTATGGATTTACAAACTACTCTAAAAAATGTTGTTCGTTATGCCACCTCTGTAATAAACATCATGCACAAGGGGCGTTAAAGCCCAAGCAAGGGAGTTTCCCTACACCACCGTATTCATTTCATACTATCTGTATGGATTTCATAGAGTTGAATAAATGTGAAATTAAGAAGTATTGTCTTGTCATTGTAGATATGTTTTCCAGATGGGTGGAAGTCTTTCCAACTAAAAATCCAGAAGCAGCAACCGTGGCCAAAGTCCTTGTTAAAAAAAATCATCCCTAGATTCGGCATTCTGGAAAGGATCTACAGTGACAATGGCATACACTTCGTGAACCAGACCATACAGCAGTTAAGTAGACATTTTGGTATTTCCCTAAAAAATCATTGTGCGTATCACCCACAATCAGCAGGGCTAGTAGAGAGGCATAATGGGATTTTAAAGAGTAAGCTAAGAAAATTAATAACTTGAAACGCAGAGAAATTGGATGTACTGTCTGCCCCTGGCACTGTTGAGCATGAGAACTGTTCCGAATGCAAAAGGATATACTCCTTTTGAAAAACTCTTTGGAAGGGCTTACTATATACCTCAGTGGAAATCTCTCATGCCTGCAGACCAGGAAGCTGACAGTACATTAGCTGAGTATATGCGAAACCTCTTAAATTCTAAACATTTGTTGCAGTTAAATTCTGTTTCAGATAAAGAACGAACCAGACCGTCAGAAGTGGCAGTGCCCCCTGGAGTGTGGATCTGGCTGAAAATAGTTAAGAAGAAGAATTGGGCGTCTCCAAAGTTGGAAGGTCCATATCAAGTGCTTTTGTCAACACCTACTGCAGTCAAAATCGCGGAGCGTGCCTCCTGGATCCACCTGATGCACTGTAAATTAGTTAAAAACTTTAAACTGGAGAAAAATCTTGTTACATGCCAAGAGCAAAAATGATAGAGTCCAGAAGAAACAGGAATGCAGAACAACCCTTTCCTCAGAAGTATTGCATAATCATCCTGTTAACTGTATTAGTGACAATAATCTTTTTAAAATACAACAAAAAACCAGGCTTAAATAGTGGGAAGTATACTTGCTGTGTTCAATTCAAGTCAGTCACAAAAGGTAACCAAATGTTCCACGAAAAGAAACGAAGCTGTAACCTACAAACCACTTTACTTTGCGAGCTCTTAATCCAATAAAAAAAGAGTCAAAATCACCATAGAGTGTTCATTTGAACCTACTCATCCACTGGGCAATAGCTTGTAGAAAAAACACACAGCCAGCATGTAAAAATAAATCCAAGCATCCAGTAGAAACCACGTTTATTAAAATAATAAGAACACAGGGCTAGCGCTTTCAACGAATCTTCATCAGGCCTGATTTTAAACGTGGTTTCTACTGGACGCTTGGATTTATTTTTACATGCTGGCTGCGTGTTTTTTCTACAAGCTATTGCCCAGTGGATGAGTAGGTTCGAATGAACACTCTATGGTGATTTTGACTCTTTTTTATTGGATTAAGAGCTCGCAAAGTAAAGCGGTTTGTAGGTTACAGCTTCGCTTTTGTGAACATGTTACCTTTGTGACTGACTTGAATTGAACACAGCAAGTATACTTCCCACTATTTAAGCCTGGTTTTTTGTTGTATTTTATAAGTCTTGTTTATTATCAGGCTAACAGAGTGTAGTGAGCATTATTCTTTGTTTTTAAACAATAATCTTTTTGTTGTGGCCTTTTCTTTTCCCAGCCACACAGACTGAACTGAATAAATGTGAAGTGTTACTCATAAACTGGCATCCAAACTTTAACACTTACCAGGCAATTAAATATGTGTATGCTGAGACTTTCAATGTTTCAAATTGCTGGATTTGCACAGCTTTGCCGACAGCATACGGTGGGTTATTAATGCCTACAGTCCCCCTAGGGGTCAATGAGACCTGGGAGAACTTGATTTATGATACCTCAACCATTACAGCACAAGATAAAATAGCATTGCACTTGTCTGTTCCACAAAAGGGAACTGTGTGTTTTCATAAAAATGATACTGTTCAGGTGTGTTGGAGCAATTGCAATGTGACTGTTCCTTATAGATGTTACACTAAAGGTAACAATGTAGATCTTTATTGTAATACAAACTATGATTCATTTCTTGGATTGATGCATAAAACACTTGATGAAGTAAAACATAATTCTGTTCTTTATAAACAGCTGTCTACAATTGATAGAAAAATGTTTCATGCGGGGTGAGTGTATATTCATAGCAAGGTTACTACTAAAGTAGAGGACTGTTATATTGTGTGTGGCAGAAAGGCATACAAATGGTTACCTGAGAATTGGTAAGGCAGTTATTTTTTGGGTTATGTGGTTCTGGCCATACGACACACTGCAGTTTTGCCTCATGGAAAAATTTGAAATGTCCAAGGGGTCATCAAGAAACCTGTAAATCCAGTGGGACAAATCGATGCATGTTGGAAAGACCATCACTCTCTAGGCAAAGGACTGACACACATGGACTTGAGTGATAGCGTTATATCGTGGGCAGGCATATTACCAGCATATGGAGCAGTGAAATCGATCTGGGAGCTGAGAAAACTGTCAAAACTTCTTGAAGTAATAAGCAACGCAACTTTTTCTGCTCTCAAATTGGTGACTGATGAACTGAATGCTGTGAGAACTGTAGTGCTCCAAAACTGCATGGCTCTCGATTTCACCCTAGCAGCGAGAGGTGGTACATGCGCTTTAATCCAAGAAGAATGCTGTTCATATATTCCTGACCATAAACACGAGATAGACAATCATCTTGAGGTAATTCAGCAAGTGTTAGCCATGACCAAACCAGGCCCAAACCCACTGATGGACTTTTTCCAGAAATAGTTTGGGGGGTGGGGTACCATCCTAATAAACATCCTGATTGCCATTTGTGTAGTTATGCTCCTACTGGGAATATGTGTTTGTTGTGGCATCCCCTGCATGAAAAGACTGATTAAAGACCTTATAGACATTTCAGTTTCTGAAACCTTATATTAAAGTACTGAGTTTGAAGAATTGTTAAAAGACTAAAAACTGCTTTCATAAGTTTAAACTGAATGACTCTCTTAACTGCAAATCCTGAGTGGAAGAGGTTAGGAGAAGAAAACAAACTGTTTATGCTTATTTTGAAAGTAGAATAAAAGTATTAATAGGGGGGAAATGTTAGAAAAATATGTATTAATGTGTGTATTAGCAATATGCTTAGTGCATTTAGAGCTTGAAAAGGGTTAACACATTTATTCTATTTCATACTGCATAAATCTGTACAAACTGCAGTTGCTTTCTGACCTTGTATTGTTAGCTAAAATCTTGCTTGTACCTTGGAAATTTACTGAGAAGCAGGTGATTTCTGCTTGCGTTAGGAAAATAATGAATAGAACAATACTACTTTTGTATGAAACTTAGACAAGAAGTTCCGCTGTGCTATGAGAAAATACACAGCTGTAGAAGTTATAGATAATTAGTACAAAGCCTGCTTGAAAATATGAACTGCAATCAGCATTTGCTTGTATCTGAATTATAAAAGTACCTTGAAATGTAACACTGTACAATAGACGCTTGTAAACGGATTAATGGTCACCAAGGCCAGGTTGTTTTTCTCAAACGTTTCTCACAAATCTAGTCATGTCAGCAGAAAATCTGAGCAACATCTGCTGTAGATCAATACTGAAAGTTGTGTTTGATTATGTCAGCCATAGAAGTCCATGTCTTGTAAAATAGTATAAGAATGAACATACTTCCTATTAGTAGTTAGACAAATCCTTGTATTTGCATGTTTTTGTCTCCTTGCGGCAAGTCAGTTAAAAGTGCCTTAACTGAACCTTACGTGTATTGGTCTTTGAAGTTTTTTCCTTTGACAGTGAGGAAAGGTGGTCGCACAAGTAGTAGCAGAAAGATTATACTTACATCTTGAAGGCAGTCACTCTTTTCATTTCTCTGCTGCTAGCACCACTCTGCAGGACCACGAGGAGCTGTTGCTGAGTAGGATAAGCGAAAAAAACGCGCCAAAGCGGGTTTTTATGCAGGGAACTTCAAAGAGCTAGAAATGGCCCAAAATGGCCAATTACTACAAGATTATTGTGCTGAGGACACTCCTTCAGGGACAGATAGGCTGCTCAAGGCTCCCCACTCCCACTGATGAGCAAAGAAACTTCCTTCTATCCAAGTAAGGAAATGGGCAACACAGGAACTATTCAAAAGTCCAGTATACAGCAAAGCCTGTGTAAGGGACTATTCTAGGTTAGGAAAGGTGGGAAACAAGGATTTTTTTGTTTTTTTTTCTTTTTCAGGAAAACAGCAGGAGAATTACAGTAAATTTAAAGCACAGGCTAGCACACTTGAGTGGGCAGCCTCAACAGTTAAATTCAACAAATAAACTTTTTTAGAAAAAGTGCAGGTATTTCAAAACACAAAAACAATCTTAGAACAGATAAATCAACAGTTTAAACTCACTTTTCAGTGAGGAAAGGCAGTCGCATAAGTAGTAGCAGAAGGATTATACTTATATCTTGAAGGCAGTCACTCTTTTCGTTTCTCTGCTGCTAGCACCACTCTGCAGGACCACGAGGAGCTGTTGCTGAGAAGGATGGGAGATAAGAAATTCACCCTGGGGATCACTTTTGTGGCTCTGCTCGACAGTGGCACAGGAAAATAATTTTCTTGGGTAGCGAAAGCCAGGGTACCTTTGGCTAGGCTTATATAGGCCCTAGGGCCAATAGCCTAGTACCTACCTATGAACCTATGAAAGACCACATCAGTGTGAGATGAGAGCTCTGCTATTGTCTCTTCAGGCTTTTCATGCTCTCTTCCTTCCATGGCCTCTCAAGATGCTTACAGACAATACCACAGTGATATATGTCAACAAGCAGGGGAGGACAAGTTGTTATCTCCTATGCAGGTTAGCTCTTCAGGTTTGGGAGTTAGCTGTCCAGTATCAGGTGACCCGTCAGGCAGTTCACATTCTCTCAGATCAGAATATAGTGGCAGATTCTCTGAACAGGTTCATAGCACCATCTCACAAGTGGATACTTGCAGGGATGTGTTTCCGGACATTGTCCAACAGTGGGGTATTCTTCAGGTAGATCTATTTGCCTCCCCTCTGAACAGACAACTTCCTCTGTTTTGTGCCAGAGCCCCATGACCTCTGACCTGGAAGGTGGACAGTCCTCTCTTTTTCTTGGAATGGGAAGTTTCTTTACGCCTTCCCTCTCCTTCTCATTCTGAAAGTCCTGTTTAAGATAAAACAGGATGCTCCCAAAATCTTGCTGGCGACGCCCGTTTGGCCCAGACAGTTTTGGTTCCCTTTTCTTCTGCATCTTGCCAAGGGCAATCACAGGTTACCTCACAGAGTGGACCTACTCACACAAGACCAGGATCTCTCATTCATCCCCACCTGTCCACTCTTCAACTGACATTGTGGGAGATAGGGTTTTGATGTCCTATAGATACATTTTTTATGAGGATTCAGTTCCTGCAAGAGGCCAGGAAACCCACTACTAGGAAATCTTATTTATTCAAATGGAAGAGGTTTTCTGTTTGGTGTCTTTCTCATAACCTGGAGCCACTTACTGTGGATGTTCCTTTAGTTCTCTCTGATTTGTGTGAATTGCTCAATGCTGAGTTGGCATAATCTTTTGTTAAGGCCCACTAATCAGCTACCTCTGCTTGTCTACTTTTGACTCACCCTTTAGCCTCAAGATTTGAGCCCAAACAGTTTCTTAAAAGTGTCCTTCATATTAGGCTTCCCAGGAAGCCTATCCCTCCTTCCTGGGGCCTGTATTTTGCTTTAGAAAAATTGACTCAGGCTCCTTTTGAGCCTGCTATTTCAGCTTCCTTACAACATTGTTCTAAGACTGTTCTGGCCCCTACTTCTGCCTTTTTTTAGTTTCCTGTAAGGACTTAGTGTTCCTTCATACTGATCCTTGTTTTATGTCCGATGTGGTTAGAGTTGTCTCTTAATCGGTCTATTCATTTGCCCACTTTTTTTCCCTTCTCAGCAGTCTGCTTCTGAGAATCTTTGCACACCTTGGATTTGCATAGACAACTCTGATATTATTTGGATAAGACTAAAGCTTTTTGTAAATCTGAACAGCTTTTTGTTTCTTTTCACCCTAGGTTTTTAGGTTTGACTGTTTCCAAGCAAACCATTTCTTCTCCAATATCTAAATTAATTTCATAGGTTCATAGGTTAGTACTAAGCTAACTGCCCTTGCGAGCCATTTTAAGCCTAGCCAATTATCCCTTGTGAGACTCAAACCCTTCACCTTGTGTTTGTAAGGCAAACACCTTAACCATTAGGCCACCATCCCATCCTCAATTTAATTTTGCTATCTTCATGGGAAGAGCTTTCTTCTGTTAAGGCTTATTCTACTAGGGCTGTGGCTTCATCTGGTACTTTTTTCAGGGGGTTGGATACTACTATTCTTGAAACAAAGACCTGGACTTCTGTGCATACCATTAACAAGCACTATAAGGTGGATGCAATTTCTAGGGCCAGAGCTGGTTTTGCTAGGGCCATTTTCCTTGGCTTCATAGAGGGCCCTGCTGGCCCTTCCTCCAGTCAGTCTTCTTCCTGAGCTTTTGCACTCTCCCTATGGTAAAGAATCCTGCAATAGTGATATGGAAGGACATAGTACAGTTGTGTAATTTCTTAGCATAACAGTAGATGTTCTTCTCTTCAGTGTTGCATTATTTTCTCCTTTCCTCCTCCCCTTGGTCCTTTTTCTTTCTGGATGTGCTTGCTATCTATTATATCTTTGGACTGTTTTTCCTAGTGAGGCTTTTCAGTTCTGAGGATGGTATGTTCAGAGATCACCTTTATGCCCTATGCTGTGCACAGGAAGCATACATGGGATGTACGGCATACCCATTAAACCTAAAGACTTTTGTATACTAGCTGGATGTCACGCTACTCTTGGCAGGGGTTCCATATTGTCAAGAATACTGCAACAGTGAAGAGAAGGATATCTACTATTATGGTAAGATTTTACACAAGTGTACTTTCTACAACACAGAGGATTATGAGCAGTTTGCCAATACTAATCGTGTTATGTATTCGAGACATAGATGCCAAGAAATTTTTCTTGAGAGCAAAGCTCAAGAGATGAATCTTGGCATTCATGATGAAAGCACACTGTATTATGTCAGTAATTGATGAACAGTTCTCTGTAGTGCATGGAGCTACAAATTACAGTAAAAGGTGGTAATCCATTAAGTATGGAAGAAGTAATTAGGGATTTGGGGATCCAAGTAGGTTGCAATCTCTCCTTTGACAATCACATTGCCAAAGTGGTTAGAAAGACCTTCTATATAGTCCACCTTATCACAAAGGGGTTCACATCTAGATCAAGAGAGGTCATTGTGCCCTTCTACTCATCACTCATCAGGCCCATAATTGAATACAATGCCCCATTTGGGATGTACCTTACCCGACACCTGCTACAACTAGAAAGACCCCAAAAGTACCTCACCAAGAGGATCAAGGGACTCAAACAGATGCCCTACGCAGTTAGGCTAAAGAAACTCCAGCTCTACTCAGTTGCTTACCGCCTACTCAGAGGCGATCTGTGCCTGACGTGTAAAGCCATGTCCAACCCAGAATTAATGGACATGCTCCACCTCAAGAAATCCAAATCCATGAGAACTACATGCTCCAGTGACTTAAACCTTAGCACAGAAATAAATAGACATGCTGGAGGGACAGATTCATATCCCAGAGGCTCCCCTCACTCTGGAACAAAATCCCAATCCAAGTCAGACAGAGCCTCTCAATGACCCTCTTCAAGAAGAAACTTGACGTTTGGATGGGGAGATCATAAATTTACCCCTGGGATCTCTTCTGTGTCACTGCTAGACAGAGGCACGGCAAACTAACCTTAAATGGGCTATCTTCTGTGAACTACTATACAGAGGCACAGTCAACTAATCTAAGAAGGGTGGCAAAAGCCAAACACACTCTGGCTAGGCTTGTAAATGCCCTAGGGCAGATAGCCTAGTATCAACCTATGAACCTATAAGTGAAAAAAGAAAATGCTAAGTGGTTTATTAGTTTTCAAAGCCTTTATAATGCTTGGCAAGTGTTTTCAGAAAGTTAGTGTGTCACAATCTCTTATGTTTACACTCACCTTCCATACCTCTCAACTCTCCAGATTTTCACAGAATGTCCAGACTTTTGCCTCATATATTGGGTGCGTTCCTTATAAAGTCTGTATTGCTTGGACAAATTACTGAGGATTGAAGACACTAAATAATGGCATACATCTAGGTTTCAGTACCCTTCAGAAAACCAGGTGAGCACTCATTCTGTTAAACAACTAACTTTCTAAGTTTAAAACAGAAAGTCACGGACATGTTACTGATGGACAGCAGGTAGAAACAAATCTTTTACTCTGCTGCTGTCATTTGTACTGGAAAATTTTACCGAGACCTGACCTTAACAATTTAGCAGGGGGGTGCTTAACATTTGTTAAGGTCGGGTCTAGTGACATGTCTTAGTATTATTAAAAAGTTGCAGTATAAGTATAGTGTTTTGGTGTTTTATATACTTTTACATATTTTCATTTTCTTATCTATTCACCATCTTTTAATTTTCTTCTTCTTTCGGCTTTTCCCGGTTAGGGGTCACCACAGCGGATCACCTGTCCACTCATGATTGGCAGTGGAGTTTTACAGTGTCGAGTTGCCAGCCCGGCACCCAACCTTCCAGAGAAGGCACACACATGCACACACTCACACCTAGGACCAATTTAGAGTGTCCAATCCACCTGCAGCATATCTTTGGGATGTGGGAGGAAACCGGAGCACCTGGAGGAAACCCATGCGACCACAGGGAGGACATGCAGACTCCGCACAGAAGGCACCCCAGCCGAGGATTGAACCAGAGAACCTCTTGCTCTGAGGTGACAATGCTAACCACTGCACCACCATTATTATATATACATATTAACTTTAAAACTTAAGAGGATGCATTTTCCCATTTAAGGCAGTGGTACATTACTTTATGTATACACATACATATATTTAAACATTTATTCAGGTGTTTTAAATTAGAACTTAAAGTTAGGGAATTTTTAAACTATTGGTTTTAATGATTTAGATTAAATGTACATGAAATGCATGTTTAAAATATTTTAGCATTTTAGTTTAGTTTTACATTTTAATACGTGCATTTATAAATTATATATATATTTGTATCAAGTGGTTCTGGGGTAGCACTTTAAACTAACTGTTTTATAATTGATGTTCAATTATTGGCTGGAAGTAATTATTGAGGGTGGACTGTGGTATATAATGCTGAGTTTGTAAGCTTGTCATTATTCTGATGAAGTTACGGATGAAAACGTACTGTGTGTTGGTGTTTCAGCGTTAATTTCGAGTGCTTGCTGTGTCTAAATAAAACTCTGTTCGGGTACAACGGCTATCCAGGTGCTTATTTTTTTGTTTTTAGATTTGTGTTGAATATTGGCACCTTTTCCTCCTATGAAAACACACAGTATTATGTTAGTAATTGGTGAACAGTTCTCTGTAGTGCATGGAGCTACAAATTACAGTAAAAGTGAAAAAAGAAAATGCTAAGTGTTTTATTAGTTTTCAAAGCCTTTAAAATGCTCGGCAAATGTTTTCATAAAGTTAGTGTGTCACAATCTCTTATGATTACACTCACGTTCCATACCTCTCAACTCTCCAGATTTTCACAGAATGTCCAGATTTTTGCCTCATGTATTGGCTGAGTTCTTTATAAAGTCTGTATTTTTTGGACAAATTACTGAGGATTGAAGACACTAAATAATGGCATACATCTAGGTTTCAGTACCCTTCAGAAAACCAGGTGAGCACTCATTCTGTTTTGCAAGTAACTTTCTAAGTTTAAAACAGAAAGTCACGGACATGTTACTGATGGATAGCAGGTAGAAACAAATCTTTTACTCTGCTACTGTGATTTGTACTGGAAAATTTTACCGAGACCTGACCTTAACAACTTAGCAGGGGGGGGTGCTTAACATTTGTTAAGGTCGGGTCTCGTGCCACTGTAGCTTTTAACTGACTTGTCTTTTTCTGAATATCAGAGTGTAATCAGCATGCTCCATGCACTACATTCATGTAATGTGTATATATAGTCAGATACATTAAAGTACTCAAACTGTATTAAATTTAGTTCAGAAATGACACGATGAACACTCCTGTTTTATTCATTCTGTAAGTTATACTGGTTGTTTTGTGTATGTGTTTATATTAGAAGAAGATTGCATTGTTTCCTCATGACTGACCTCAGAGTTATGCAGAACTGACCTCTGGGGTCAGTCACACTTCCTAAGTTTTCTATGGCAAAATTTAATTTCTTACTTTGTGACGTAATATGTTATTGGTTAAATGATAACCTGAAATGAAGTTGCATTGAGAGTGAAGAGGAGTGATGAAGGTATTTCTGAATAATGTTTTGATGTTCTATAATCTTTCAGTCCTTTGAAGGTCTACTTATCTATATCCTAAACACCATTCTATGTCTAACTGCCATTATCCATGCATTCAGTATTGCATATTTCTGGTTTTGCTTTGTCCTTTCTTCTTATCTACCTACCTGTTTCTTCCCTGACTCTTGTCTCTTCCTATTTTCTTTCTAGCAGGAAACTCAGGCTTGCCATGTCTATTTGTAATCTAGTTATCAATAAATTCTTCATTATTCCTTGAGATTTTGCTCT
Source organism: Protopterus annectens (assembly GCF_019279795.1). NCBI lineage: Eukaryota > Metazoa > Chordata > Ceratodontiformes > Protopteridae > Protopterus > Protopterus annectens. The sequence goes on along the minus strand of NC_056727.1, from coordinate 210,894,346 downwards.
GACTCTCAAAAAAAAAAAAACAATGTGAAGATTTTTTTAAGTATAATTATTTTTGTCCATTCAGTAATGTTCTGATCAAGACCTGCATCTCTGAGCCCCTCTTCTCTTTGCTTATCCTTGTAGACCAGAGCTTCACCAGGAGGGGAAGGACACTCGAGCAGGGACTTCTGTCTGAACATGGCTGACATGGAAACAAATTAGTTCCTGATGCAGTGTCATCCTCTGCATTTTGTTGAATGATTTTTGTTCTGTATCCCTAAGTCTTAACCCTTATGGGCTAACGTAATTGCCTTCAGGGTAGGGCATGCAGTACCACCTGCACAGAACTTGCATGCTTTCATGTTCTGCTCACAGCCACCGTACAAAGCCCTGTTTGGCAGGACCAGTTAGGAAGGGAGCACCAGTCTTATTCCCCAGTGATGTTATTAGTAGGTGGTGTCCTTCATTGTCCTTGTGCATCACAGTGATATAACCTGGACTCTGGTAGGTCAGCACCTTTCTGATACCATGGACCCTACCACCTTGCTTTGCCTAAGATGTGTGGGCTGGTGTCAGCTGCTTAATCCCATATCATCCCTCTCACTGGCATGTTAGGCACCTGGGCCAATACTGAAACCCACGTCATCTGGTCTATGGTCTATAGTCAGGACTTTATACCTGAAGACAAAAGGATGAGTGCTTTTTTTGTTTGTTTTGTTATGTGTTAACAATCCTAGATTCTTACTGCTTAATGCATTATTAAACTTCCACTTCCTGTTCCCAGCCAATAGAATTAAACAGAATGACACTACAATTGAAACATAAAAAAAACCTTACTCGCTGCACATTAGTAACCCCATACCTCCTAAAATATATATCTTAAATCCATGGTCACACCCAAGTAACCAGAGGAGTCAGCCCAGTAAAGTCGACTATAAGAGCAAAACATGACTACAGAGCAACCTGACAAAATGCTAAATGGACAAATTAAGTTGGCAATACTAGTCAATCGAATACAATGTAGTAAATAGTAGGACTTCTTTTCCATTTACTATAATCAAATAAAATGCCGAGAAACTACACAATATACCAGTGGATTATTACCTATTAATCATGAATCTAAAAGGAATAATAAAGATTATTATTTACGAACTAATAGTTTTGAAAGATTCTCATTATGTCAGTTTAATAGACAAGAAATAAATCATGTAGCATCACAGTAAAACTTGAGCTGGGTGTTGGCATAATGGTTAAGGTGTTCACTTAACACATAATTACTGTTTAAATTATGATGTCATTATGTTTTGCTAGTTCAATGTATCTAGAAATTACTATCAAATGTTAATGTATATCTATTTTCTGTTTTGGAGCTTTTCTCCCCAGGACTCCATTGAAAACGGGTTCTTAAGGCCCAATGGACTATCCTGGTAAACCAACTGCAATAAATAAAATAAATAAATAAAACAGAGTACAGGGTTTGACTCTGTCCTGGAGAAGCATGGTTAGGCTTCAAATGGCCCCCCTGGGGCCATTAGTCTAGAAAATGCCTGTGATGAGTATCAGTACATGAGAGGTTAGATTTGCAATTAAGTTGGGCCTTGGCTTTTTGGTTCTGCCAGTTTCAGATTTATTTAATAAATGCATATTGTAAAATAAATTTTCCTTAGTTGCAACAGTGGATCATGTTTACAAAAATGAGGGAAAATAATGTGAAGACCCATAGCCAAGCTGCCTATTTTGTCTAGTATTTTTGAAAAATAAATGGTTGCTACAGTGTTTGATTCTGGTGAACACACACGTGTACTGAAAAATCATAAATAAATAAATGAGGCAAGTGTAAGGCTAAGTGTTGTTGAATTAGGTGACTTTTGTATCTTACAGGTTCAAAAAGTTTTACAAGAATTGGTACAGCTTACTCGTCTGAGGCATCTGAAAGAAGTCATATACCCCTGGGACTGGTTTTGACACCATTATTTTTATGTTAGATGATTAACTCTTCACAACGATATACTCATGATATAATAATAATTATTAATAATATAATAATAATAATATTCTCATTAGAAATTTTTTATAAAATTTTTTTTTTTATTTTTCAAATATATTTGAATGAATTCCATAGTATTTATACATGACATTTTAAATAACTATGTACACTATTTACATTAGCCTGACAGTATAACAGATCTTAATGTATTCAGTTACTTTATAAGTATGTCCAATCCATTATCAGAGTGTCTGCTCAATTATTGTATAGTGCCAATCAACGATAAGAAGTTTTCCCAAGGGTTGTTGATAAATGGCTTTGGATAAATTCTTAGTTCTTTCATTTTAATTTCCAATAATGCTGTGGTCTTCAGTAGGCTGTAGAAGTCTTCCAAAGTTCGTATTGTGTTTGTATTCCATCTTCTTGTTATACACTTTTTTGAAATTGCAAGTATAGTCCATACTAGATACATGTTTGGCCTACTCAAATGAGGACCGTCGTTCACATTTAATAATACAAGAGCTTTAGTTAAATAAAATGATTCATTAAATAAAGCTTGTAGAAAGTTATTAATACCATTCCAAAATGGCTTAATTTTAACACAATCAAAAAAATGTGGTTCCAATCTGCATTGTATACTTGATCACATCTCCAACATATTCCTTTTATGGATAAAACTAATTTTTATTGATTCTGTCTGGGGTTAAGAATGCTCTGTGCAAGCATTTCCAATTAAAAACTTTCCAGTATTGTGTAAAAGATGTATATTTTATCGATAATAAGATATTTGTTTTAATATCTTCAGTTAACTGTATTGAGTGTACTTATAGGTTCATATGTAGGTACTAGGCTATCGGCCCAAGGGCCTAAGTAAGCCTAGCCAACAAGTTTCCCTGGCTTACGCCACCCAAGAAAGTTATTTTCCTGTGCCCCTGTTGAGCAGAGCCACAGAAGTGATCCCCGGGGTGTATTTCCTATTTACCATCTACTCATCAAGATTTTTCTTGAAGAGTGCTAATGAGGAACTTTGCTTGACATAGATGGGGAGCTTGTTCCAGAGAATGGGAAGTCTCTGGGACAGGAATCTATCCCTCCAGCATGTCCTGTTTATTGTGGTGACAAGGTTTAGGTCCCTAGAGCATGTAGCTTGGAGGGATTTGGATTTCTTTAGGTGTAGCATGTCCAACAGCTCCACATAGCTTTATATGTTAGGCAGAGATCACCTCAGAGTAGGCGATATGCTATGGAGTAAAGCTGGAGTTTTTTGAGATGGTCAGTGCAGGGCATCTTTTTGAGGCCAGTAATCCTCTTTTTGAGGTACTTCTGTGGCCTTTCCAGTGGCTGCAGATGTCTTTTGAGGTACATTCCAAAAGGGACATTGTACTCTATAATGGGTCTAATGAGTGTCGAGAAGAGGGGAACAATGACCTCTTTTTTTTCCTGGATGAGAACCCTTTTGTGATGAGGTGTGCAACGTAGAAGGATTTCCTGACTACTGTGGTGATGTGATTATCAAAGGAGAGACTACTGTCCACCTTGGTCCCAAGGTCTCTTATCACACATTCAGCATTAAGTAGACTGTTGCTTATGTGGTAGTTCATGGGTACAGAATTTTTACCAAAGGGGATGACAATGCAGTTTTTGGCATTGAGCTTAAGGCCATGGCTCTGACACCAGGCATCTGTCTCAGTGAGGCCCTTCTGTAGGATGTCCACATCATTTGGGGACTTGACTATGGCTCCTAGTTTGCAGTCATCTGCAAACTTTGTTAGCCAAAGACCTTCTATGTTAGCCTCTACTTCAGAGAAGTTATATATTTCCAATATGAGGTTTTGGGTGTTGTAAGTTTATCAATATTTTGTAAAATTTTGAAATACTGTTTCCCATGTCAAAGTCATATATGATTTCATATATGTATTTCATAAATTTAGGTATTTCTTTAAATGAAGAATTGTTAATTATTCTACTTAAATCTGGTGAATATGACAGAATACTATGTAAAGTTAGCCAGTCCTGTTGTGGAATTTTGTATGTTGTTTTTATTTCTTGCATGTCTAAAACTTTTAGTTCTTTGATACAGTGGAGCCAAAGAAATCCTTTCTGTTCCCAGGAATTAATAATTTCTCTATATATTTTATGTGGAAAGTTCTTTGTGACTATAAATGGTGTTATAAGATCAAACCAGATTTTTAAATCTATACTTGCATTAATAATTTTCCTAAATGAGTCAGTCATAATGAATCATATGAGTTTTAGTGGGTTTAGTTATCTTATATTGCATACCAATACATGAACCCCGGGATTCATGAACCTTGCGCCAGGCGCCAGCATAGCGTCGGCGTTATAACGCCAAATATGGCTGCTTAGCGATTCAGGTATGAATGAATTCCACGTGCACTACCGGCGTGCGCCGGACCGTCTCCGCCCCCGGCGTAGGTATGCAAAACACACTGTGTGCGGTATTGCACCATGCAAATGAGGGAAAATAGCGATCCACGAAGTGGCGCGAAGCGTAAGACGCGGCAATGTAAACCAAAAAGGTTTACATTTACCCAAACATACCGGAGGAGTAGCGGAAGGCTGTCAAAGTCAGGTATCATATAGGTGCAATAGGCCAATGTGGAAAGGCACCGAGAATGTCCAAAGAAAATATGCACAAAATGTAAAAATGACATAAATGGCACGTATGTAGAAAGAACAGCAGACCCCGGGATATGTGCACAGAAGTTGCAAAGCAATGAAATAATATGACAATGTCCTAAAAGAGCAGTAGAACACAAATCAGCTGCACAGCCACCACACACCATAGTATGTATGTAAAGCTGCAACCCCAGCGCAATGGTTGTCAAGGAGTGGTGGCGGTGTCCGCGCCGTAACCATGTATTAGTAGTCAATTCCATGCAAATGAGGCAGATAATAGTGAATCGCAAAAGCAGGCGCCGGCGTGAGGATGGAGCAAGCGGCGTGGCGGTACTACACCGAGGAGTGGCCTACGAGATACATGTCAACCACAGAGGGTGTGCCACTGTAGGAGGAAGGATATTGGAGGTCAGCAAATCTGGGCTGTACAATGCACATCACAGCATCAGGACTGGCGTGTTAGGAAATAGATGCGCTGAGTACAGAATGCGCGCACAAATGCATGTGCACGAGGATGACTACGTTCCCTAAACCAGTCATGTGACGGCCTCACCGTCAACAACCACGGATATAGGAAGGTAATGCGGAGAATACGAATAAATGCGGAAGCAGTGTAAATGGATCCGTAATGAGCAATTAACACCAATCAATGCAGGAAGAAGCGCCGGCAGCTGATAACTCTGCATGCAGACTCCTGCATAACGGGAAAGGGAGGCATATGAGTGCAAAGATAGTAGGGGATGTAGTAGAAATGCAAAGAGCAAAGAACCGAAATAGCACAGCCAAGTACAGAGGTAGCATAACTGCGGCTGCAGATAAAATGCATCATATGCCATGTGCCTGCAGGATGCAGTAATGTAAGATGCCAGGCGAAGGCAATGCAGGCAACTGTAATGTAACACTACAGGCAGTATCGTTGCAGTTGCAACCGTAAAACCACGGAAATAATCCGTGGATACGCCGCCTGACACACCCAATGACATCACCGGGTATACAGCACAACAGTATTAAATGTGAATGCACACAACACACAGCGATTTCCCAAAGCGCCGCCGTGGGGGTGTAAACAGGCGGGAACTTTTAATATGTATATGCTGGGTGCCGCCGTGGCGTGATGCATAGGTATGTGGCAGAGACAGACGGAGTTGCGGTGGGTGGTGCCGACAACTACCGTAGGCCTCACAGGAGAAGGAGAGTGTTCAGACCAAGGGTGACCTACCAGGGGCTGCGAGACCTGGAGATAGTAGGCGCTACAGGGTGGACAGGGACACGTTACAGCAAATAGTGGAGCTGTGCCGGCCTGAGAACAAGAGACAACAGAGGGAGCCCATCCCAGTGGACACAAAGGTATGTGTGAGCTTGCGAATACTGGCTACAGGTACCTTTCAAAGGCCCACGGGGACATAATGGGCATCTCACAGGCATCAGCATCCAGGGTACTACACCAGTTCCTGGATGCCATGTTACCACATGCCCATGAGCACATAAATTTCCCCACATCTCAGGAGGAGTTGGCTAGCAATATGCGCCGCTGCCACGTGTGGCACAATACCGGAGGTCCTGGGTGCGATAGACTATGCACATAGAAATCAAGTGACCGCCCAGGGAGCAGGGTAGACGCTACATAAACGACAAGGGATACCCCTCCATCAATTGCCAGGTCGTGTGCAATGCGCAGGGCATTATTATGGGTGTGTGTGCTGGCAGCCCTGGAAGCTACCACGACTCCCATATCTGGCATGCCTCACAGCTGTATCAGGTATTCGCCAGGGACATCACACAAGGTCACCTTGTGGGGATGCTGGCTACGCACTGGAGCCGTGGTTGATGACACCCATCAGAAATGCACACACACACATGCAAGAACGCCATAATGAGGCACGCACAAGCGAGAATAATCATAGGCGTGTGTTGGGATGTTGAAATCACGGTTCCGGTGCTTGGATACATCCGGTGGAGCCTTGCAGTACTCTCCAGGCACAAGTGCCCACATATTCATAGTATGTTGTATGCTACACAATATGATTCTGCGGAAACAGCTGCTGCAGGGACATAATGCGGAGGGCCACCAAGCCCGCCACAACTGCCAGGGCAAGCACAGGCACAGGGGCGTTCAGTGCCATGGACACACTGAGCCAGCCCCAGTAGGTAGACAGGCGTACCCAATATGCCTCGCCCTGGCAAAGAGGGAACGCATAGCACATACTTTGACAGTGTAGGCCCCATGGACTGACACCTCCTGACCTGCACACACAGTAAAATGGGCCCCACACAAACATGTCCGCCCGTAATGTGTACCGTATGTGCGGACGTATGTGTGACTCCAACAAAGGCACCGCCAAACACTGCACACCCAATAGCCAGCAGAGCATGGAACACCAACACCTCAACGCCGCCGGTTCTACAGCACAGGGCGTGGCCATATGCTGCCACTATCGCCGTCGACCACATATGTACTCATGTGCATACACAGATACGAAATACATATCAGTACACATGTAGAAATATATGCGCATACACAGATATAAAGTACAACAGGGTAATATGGAACCCAGGGATGCAAGTTCACAGATAAGTAAGACGCGAAATCACCACATAGTAAACATAGTGACCGACAACCCGATCATCCTGGAGGGTGGGCAGGGCAGGTAACGCCAGCCATGGAAATGTTAACCTGCATCAATACATATCCGTGTCTGGGGATGGTTACCAGTCCACGGTACAGTAACGGGATATGTGTAGGGTTACCACCTGTCCCCCTTTGGGCAGTTGTGTCCTGCAAAAACATTGACAAAATGGCAAATGTCCTGAGATTGTAGGACAAAACTATTTCCCATAATTTCTTTATTAGTTGCATAAAACAGTTATTTTGTAGAAGAAACATCTAAATATGATAATAAACAGAATAAGCAACTGTAATGCTACAGGTTTGTATTCTGTCAAAAAAGTGAATTGCTGTCCTTTGTACTGGCCGTGGGTATGTGTTTGCATGCAAAATCTGGCGTTTCTACAAAAAAATGTCCCACTTTGGGCATTTGAAAGGTGGCAACCCTAGATATGCGTGTCATATCCATAGGATATGAGTGCGGAGATACTGCGCCGCCACGGCGTCGCCAACGTAGGTATTGTGTTCAACCGTCGGTGCGGCGGCGGAAAGCATACCAGTGAAGTGTACGACATTATGAGGAACGTACCTCATTTGGGGTGTAAAACAGTTCATGTTCCTCACAGTTCATCTAAGTTCCACATTGAAAATGTCTGTCAAACATCCATTGTTAGGAATGTATATAAATGACATCCTGGTAAATAGAATGTACTCATAGTAAGTCAGTAAAGGTCCTTCACTGTAAGTAAATCAGCATATTATAATCAACCTATGACCTACTTAGCTGAAGTTGTCACTATGCCATTACTATGTGTTCCACATTATGCCCATTTGTTTCACATTACTACTGTGTGTGTTCCTCACTCTGGAAATAGAAGGTTGACAGCCATGGCGGCAATATGTGTATGTGTGAGGTGAGGTTGTCGTGTGTTTCGCTGTGTGTGTGTAATGTGTGTGCCAGTGTAAACTGTGTATGTAGATGACATGTCACAGGCGGTGTAATAACAGGCGTAGGCATACAGTACAGGAACCATAGGTATGTACAGCAGTACCCACAAAGTAGTACTGACATCTCCTCAGTGGCTATGCACGTGGCGGCGTAAAAGCGATGCAAAGCGGAAATGTCCCAAAGTGTACCACAGGGCCATAGCCAACAGGAGATACAAAGGGCATGTACAAACCATGACCGTAGGTATGGCGGCCATAAGGTAGACTCCACACGGTCCGTCGGCAGCGTTACACAGCATCAGGCATGTACAGCGAAAATCACGAATGTGCTATCCGGCACCGATCGTGAACACTTACGGTCCCGTAAATACCGCGGTGTGTAAGCAAGCGGCACACGAATAGGAGGCTACGGTAGCATACAGGCGCCCAAGTATAGGACCACATTCACCGTAACTATCAGTGACAAAATGCCAATGGATAGTAGGCATAACCAATGTGAAGGAGGAATACGTGCAGGAAGCACACATGCAGGCGATACCGTCAGCAGTCGACATCTACATAACAAACATTCCGGAACAACAGACAGGTAACCCAGCTCCCCAAGCAGGGATGGAGCACACACACAAGCATATCTGGTATGTATAAATGCAAGACTCACACCCGTACCGTCACCCACATCCGCAGATATACCCCATTGCACATATCAAAGGGATAACAGCTAAAACCGTAGCAAACACATACAGGCAGTGAATGACAGCGGCATACCCACAACAAGCTCCTGGGAAACACTAGCAGCGGCTGATGCATCCTTGCATCCGCTATGTACAGGAAAATAACAGCTATGTAACACATCTGAATGCACAACGCCATCGACAGGCGCCGCCAGGACACGGGGACCCACATGTCGAACACAATACCATACTCAACACACACAATCCACGGCTAACACCACAGCGAAATGTGCCCGACACCACACATAGTGGATGCAGTCACACAAACATGATACAATACATACCATCCTCACGAAGGTATTGCAAATAACCAACGGCCACGAGGAATGAACCATGGGCTAGTGCCGGCGTAGCGAATGAAAGGAAGGGGATCACCGCTGATATGCATAAGTACACACCGAGGAACAGCTATTGGCCTGATTAACACACATGCCTCAGGTGACGGCGAATATAAGGAAGACTCCTGGATATTCAAACCGTATGTTCATACCGAACTAACACGAATAGAGAAGGAGAAACAAGGAATAGAGGCGAACTCAGAACAAAAGGCCGGAAAGGTATGTCGAACCCACGACATGTACTGGTGTGTAACGCATACGTATGTGAATCTGTACAGTATGTGAGCGGTGTGTGTAGGTAAAGATACCTGTCCATCAGGCAGAGAGAAGGTTGGATATGTAATGCTAAACGCGCAGCATACCAGCGACTGTGGACAACGCGTGTGCACAGCAGTGGGACAACATGTACACACCGGGATAACCCCAGGTTCTTGCCACCTTTTCAAATGGCCAAAGTGGGAAATCTTGGGACACACATCAGATGTTACAGGTGGACACATACCCATGGTCAGTACAAAGGTTAGAACTCTACTCTTTTGCATAAAGAAAAGTGTAGTCTTGTAGCAGTTAAGTTGCTTATTGTGTGTCTTGTAACATTTAGGAATGTACATACATAAATAAGTATGTTATGCAACTCTTACATAAGAATGGGATATAGTGATGTCCTACAATCTCAGGACATTTGCCATTTGTAATATATTTTGTCAGGACACAACTGCCCAAGGAGGGACTGTCCCTTGCAAAGTGGCACAGGTGGTAACCCTACCCCAGGTCTGCCATAGGGTTGCAAACACAGAACAATGCCACCACCCACGCTGATGCTGGCAGTGGATATCCAACAATGAAGTGCCACAGCAGGGGATAGGACATGTATGTATAGTGTCACAGCACACATGTGCATGGGCATATACCATCGATGTCATACGGAATGTGCGACGGCGTGCACGTATCCCACAGTAAGGCGACTATGTCAATTATGTGTAATGCAAAGCTGTCATGATGGATATGTTCACAAATCATAGACAGTATCACAGGCATAGCATGCATGATGGGCGATGGCCTAATGTTATGTACATACACAAGATATGTATGGCCTGCACATATGGGACAATGTAGTAGCAAAATAGGTACCGAAATGGAGGGAACAGCAAGTGACCATGTCCAACGTTCCATAGCAGGTGCAATGTGTGCCACAATGATGTCCAGCAGGGCCGTGTGTAAACACATGTGCAATGTACACAGTACTGACACCCCCCCCATGGTAGTGTCCACTGAGCGGCAGCAGAACTGGATGTCAACTGTCATGTCTATACAGTACGTCCGCTGTGGTGGTACCATGGGTCTGTGTCACCCTACCAGCAAGGAAGCTATCACATGACTAGTGACACAGTGTGCCCCTGTGGGATGTGCACAGGACCTATGTCCCACAGCATGGTGTGTGTCCAGTCTGTGGATGTCACACACACGCCCGGGCTGAGCAATGTGGCATGTGTGCACACATGCAGGACTGCTCCTCCCCCCCTGCCCACTGCAATCGCCATGTGGGAGTACTACATGCATCAGTACTGCGGAGAACATGGCCCATGGCAGAGTAGATTACACCCCTGTGTTAGTGGCATGCAGGTGAGCACAGATGTGTTACATGACTGTCATTTGCATATGTAAACTGTCTGAGCCGGGTAGAGAGCACAGCATGACTATACTGAGACATGTAACGTTGTATCCATTGTGTAAGGTACACCACACATGTGTTATTGTAACACGACCTGCGTGTACATGTGTGTATGGCACAGGTACAAGGGCACCCAAGGTATCAGCTAGACATACGGTCCAGAAATCGTGGTCCTGCACATGTGTACCCACGCCATGGTGTAATATGGCAACCACAGCACCATGTGGGCCATGTGTGTGTACATCAACCATGTACAACGTGATATGCCTGTATAGGGACAGTATCCATGTGATACACACGCATGACTGTCAGTATGCAAAGGTGATGTGTATGCACTATGTGTGATGTAACTGATGCAATCATATCTACATGATATATCTGCCACACTGACACCTGTATGGGTGTCAGCAACATGAGTAGGATGAGCTAGAATGCTGCCAGGTATGTAGAAGTGGTATATGTAGGCATGTACAGTACTGTGTGACAGCAGGTAGTGTGTATGCAAATACTGAGCATGAGGGGCCACATGTCTGAGGGCGTGCAATGCCACCGTCCCTGACTTGTTGTAGTTAGCATGATATGCCTGCACCACTGTGTGAACTGTACAGAAGGCACATGGCGTAACATGCCGATACATAGGGTACGATGTGATGCTGGATGTGTACACTGGCAATAGCATAAAGTGGAATGGTGCTGAAGGGCAAAGAGCGGATCATGTCTGATGTGATACCCTCTGTACCACCCCAACCACCCATGCAATAATATGACAGGTGGCCAGCATGGGATGTGGTGTGCTGTGGCGCACAGAAGCCCAACAAGGGTGCCAGGAAAGGCATGCAGGTAGTCAATGAGTGTGTGAAGCATGTATGTCAAGATGTGGCCCAGTGCCATACTGAATGGCCCAGTCATGGGTGTAGAGATGCAGCCCCATCGTGCAATGCAGTACCATCCATGTGTAGTGTGATAGATGTGGTAGTGTGGTGATCAGGGTGCTAGCGTTACATGAATGGGCTAGCAGTCACTGACGTGTGCTGCTGCAGAGACATGTAACAGCCAGGTTGGCGGGATACAACAACTACAGCGGTTGGAGGTGACATTGGGACTGTGTTCCCAGACATAACATGTGCATGGCAGTACTATGTATGTGTCCACAGGGTTAATACAATGTCCAGCCAAGTTGGAACCCTGTAGTGAGTGAGAGTGTGTATTGTTGGTAGGTACCCCATTGGCAGGCACGATGCCAGCAACATCTGTGTCGTCAATGCTTGCATGACCGTGGTATGCTGCATTGAATGTGGATGTAGTCAAACAGCAGAGACATACCACCACACTGCGTGAGGGCCCACACTGCAATGTCTGGCAGTCATGTGTAGGTAGCTAGCTGTGGAGTATGTCATGCACCAGCAGGACACACCATGACTGTCAAGTGACACACAACACACAGGTGAACATAACTACTGTGCAACAGCCTGCACATGTGCCCATACAGCACGTGTGCATGGAACAGGAATACCACTGTGGCATCTGTGAAAAGGCCAGTACCACCATGTCTCAGTGTGGAATAGCATGGTCCCTACCAGTGTGTAAATGTAGCAGAAGTGCACTGTGATCACTGTTGGCATAGGCACGTAGACTGTCCATCGTACGGGGTGCCATGCCATCAACTACCTCTGTCAGTGGATGTCAGTAATACCGGCTGTAGTGTGTATGTACCATGCATGCTGCTATGGTTGTGTGTTTAGGGTGTGGCTAGCAGGGATGGTAAGCACGGATGTTCAGCAAACAGAGGGTTGAGGTGTGTAGGCCTAGCACACAGACACATGGAGGTTTGGTGCATGCTGAGGGTAGTGTAGGTATGGTATGTGTCGTGTAATGTGTCACCCAGCTATGCGTACTGCATGGCCAAGCATGTGTGGGTACATGGGAGTCCATACTAGGGAAGGGCGTGTTGCTGGCAATACATAGCAGTAGCAACTGTCCTAGGTGCAATGTACAGTATGCCAACCCGACTGGCATGTAACCTGTGGTGTACAGTGTATTCACTGTCGCGTGTCACAATGTGCGTAGCGGCCACGAACATGGGTATCTGAACATGGACTACCTATGATGCAATGTGTCATGGGAAAATACAGTATGTGTGTAAATCACGGTGTGGTGTGGGAACCACCCACCCGTGTGATGTGCCTGGGAGGTATGATCTGTGTACAATCTGGACTGGCAGGTGTGCCGTGTAGGGCATGGAGGCAGGTCCCAGGCACTGCAGATAAATAACATGTGTGCTGTACTGTGTGTGCAGTGTTAGTGTACAGCACAGTGGAGGGTGTAAGCATTGTCACACATCACTGCATGCTGTGCCTACCTGTGACAGCCCTGCCGGAGACAGACATGTGACACCGCTGCACAGGCAGCATAGCATGTGAAGATGTACATGTGGGCTGCACACCTTAGGCAGATGTCCACACGTCATGTGTGCCATGGTAGTGTGGTTGAACACGACTATCAGACTGGACAAACAGCACATGCCTGCATAACAACAGTATGACCATAGTCAACAGTCCCAGTGACAGAGTAGGCCAATGTAGACTATCCCTGCATGCAGACCACTGGCTACTGGACACCTGGCTAGACACACACCTGGACGGTTAATTCACCATTGAGCCATCACATGTCCAAGTCCATGTGGGCCGTACAATGTCATCACAGGTTGGTCACAATAGCAGGTGGCAAGGCAGACACGGTGTACCAGGTGATGTGTCATGTGTGCATATGTCGACTAGCACAGCCGTTCACATGTCTGCAACATACTGGTGCCGATGTATACTGTTACATGATGAATGGAACTGCACTGTCACCCACTACAGGGCCATCTGACACAGGTGTGGTGCGACTGGTGTAACCCATGTTTGCACAGGATACACACTGCTGTTGTAGGCAGCCATGCTGGTGGCCACCAGTGATATATGCAGTGGTCATACAGACATACCGTACACAGTGTTCATGCAGGAATGTCAATTGTCATGGACGATGTGCTGCTATGTGAATGTGGGTGTTTGTTGTGAATGTCACACATCCAGAAGACACCATCTGGTGCAGTCATGGTTGTCAACACCGGTACACAGCCACAGCAGTCAGAACCCAGTCCTGACAATGTGTCAGTCACCCTTGTACCCTGTGACATATGTGCACCAGGCGGAACACCTCCACTGTCATCTAAGCTGGCTACATGATGGCTGGAATGTGCTGTAGAAATGTACAATGCTGGTAGCCCAATGAAGTACCTGGAATCAGACACAGTACACTATGTCAGCCATGTAAACCATGCACAACAATGACCGCCCAACAGACACAAACAATGCATTGACACATGGAACATGTGCTCATGACAACCCCACTGAGGTATGTTGCACATATTGATGTACAATTGTCATCTATGGCCATAGCATGGATGCAGACACACATACTCCACAGGTAGTACCATGTGATGTAGGTAGGGGACATTGCTTGTGTATATGTCACAGTAGATGTACACAGACATGTCCTGCATAGCCGTCATGTAGGGGTAGCTGTGGTATGTCACTACTGGACATGCCCATACAAATTACCATGTCCCACAGGAGATGTGTTAGGTGTGTACCACATGTGGCGTGCTGACAACAATCTGCGATGTGTATGGCTGCGGTGTACCTGTGTGACAATGTCTGTGATGGGTGCAAAGGCACATAGTATCGTATTGCATGCACACAAGCCCCACATAGGTGCATAGCCTGAACATACAGTACAAGGAGTGTGTGGGATGATAGCAACCCACAGGTGGAGATGGGTATGGACGGCCCACAACCACATGTGTGTGTACGGTGTTCACGTCCACGACACATGAGCATCTGAGAGGCTAGCGTCACAGCTGTACAGGGTCGCATGCATATATGTTCAGCAACATCCCTGTATGTCCCACCACTGGCCCGTGGACCGATGGACACCAACCAAATGTGCAGATATGAGATGTGCACAGCACATCACAGATGCCTACCGTAGAACAGGCCTACCATGTAGACATGTGCACAGTAGGTCTGCGCCACCTGCAGTCAAACACGTTGGGTGCCAAACCACACCAATAGTCCAGGCAATGACACAGATGGGCGTGCATGCCTCTGTGTATGTATGTCTGTGAATGGCTCCGGCATAGCAATATAGCTGTGTCACCGTTGTGAACAACAATATGAATGGGTTGTATGTGTGAGGGTGCATCATATGTGTATGGTCAGATCGACGATACCATCAGTGGGCCTGCTATGTGAACATCCCTGTCCCCATACATGGATACCTCTGCTGAGGCCAACACCACATTCACACAGGGAGGGATGGCGGTGTGTAGTGCAGCAGCAGACATGTGGGTGGCAGCGGGCAATGGATGTACACATATGTGTTACCCACATCAGTTCAGGCAGCCATCCATGTGCATGGGATAGCGGTGTGTGTACACATACAGCACTGTGTTGATCAACATCCCAGCACATAGCACCTGCCAGGGCTACAGTGTATGTATGGATGTGTGATACCTGCATGCACCACACACACCCTCAACAAGCAGCGTACAGCATACCTCGCTGGAGGACAGTGTCCACACCATGGTGATAAACATGTTGAATGTCCATATTCACACAGCTATGACATATGCAATGGACAGCCACCCTGCCAATACCGTCAGCCCCGGGTGGGTCACACCCAGTGCCATGTATGTGGCATACCCTGCCATATCATGCAGAGCTGACCAGCAAGGCTGCATGAGCTATCACAGTCCCACATGGTGCAATGGACAAAAGGCACTCTCACTATCAACCATACACAGTAGTAATGTGGCAGCGATGCACCCTGTCATGTTACAGGTGCTGTGTGACGCTCTGCACAATGTGTGTGTGTACATGCTATGCATGGCCTTTCCTGCTAATGTGTCATGGTTACACATTGCTCCATGTCTATCACATACGTAACACAGGTGAGCTGTGGCAAGTTGTCCAGCACTGGTACAGTGCTGTGTGGAAATACATGGCACAACACATGCATGTGCAGGTGTCCATGTGTATGTGTACAGTGCCGCTGCTGACGTTCACAATGGACACAGGCGTGATGTGTACTGACATATACACAGCGTCCAGGTGAACAGTAGCACAGGCGTCACATGGGGACTTATGCCAACTGATATGGACATAGGTGCAGCCAGGTACACATGTCCATGGCAGGCTAACATCTACATGGTGCATGCACAGTGTGATGGGGTGGCACACAGATATGATGTGACACCCAGTGCTCAATGGTGTGAAGCCACAACATCGGCTGTGTCACCGCCACGATGCCCTTCACAGATCACTGTGCAGATGTCGTACATGTCATAGCAATGTATTTCCAACAGTATGCCAGCACAGCAGTGTGAATGTGACCTGCCACCATCATTATGTCTTCCAGATAATGCCACGTTCCCGGCTTCCAACATTTAGCCGACAGGAGGAGGAGGTCATCATACCATACCTCCAGAGTAACTACAACGCCCTGTTTAGCCATGTGCCACAGCAGGCACAGGAACGGCAGGAGATGTGGGAGGAGATGTGCAGGAGGGTGAACAGCGTGGGCGGAAACAACCGCAGCTACCAACAAATCCGCAGGCACTGCACAGACCTGATCCGGCATGCAAGACAGCGTGCCACTGCAATCGCCAGGCAACAACGTGGGACAGGTGGTGGGCCACCAACACAGCCCCACTCACAGCTACGGAGGAGCTCCTGGCCAGTCTGGGGACACCCACGGAACAACACGCAGAACCACTTGCGTCCATCGTGGAGGTGGGTGTCTCCCGAGCTATGAGCCTGGAGCCGCATGGTAAGTCAGTGTTGCATGTTTGTATGATAGGCGACGTGGGTGTGGGTGTCATAGTACAACACATGATATAGCAATACATGCCAGGTATATGGCCACACAAGATGCAAACCATTGTATGCTATGTTGTGTTAGCAGACATGTGCATAGCACATGCTACCACACAATTGCATGATGTGACATGCACAGTGCTGACCGTGGAGATAGTAATGGCTAATGTGTATACCTTTGTGTAATGCCTTTACAGGTACGTCTGGCGTGTCGCAAGGACAAGGGTCTGTTGCAGGTATGTCTGTTGCTAGTCAAAGGCATGTTCTGCTGTATTGATAGTCCCCATGTGTCTAGGCATGACATGCTCACCTGTGTGTGCCCCGTCACGGTATACAGCTCGCACCACCCGACATACACACCACCCATGTACAGTAGATACACCCGTTACCGTAGAGTGGTATGACACCACACAACCTATTGGTGTGTTACGTGCATTCAGCTATGCATACAATGGTGTAGGTGTTACACAATGGCTGCATGTGTAGTATGCATTGGTATGCCAGTGCAGTATGCACACAGTACCACATAGTGAGCTGTGATCTGGCCAGAGCACAGGTGTTACCAATGTGACCCATGCCCCTGCATCGGCCTCCTACGTTGTGACATGGCGCATGCCATGTCCCATGCACGTGGATGTCTGGCTGCAGCATTGTCACACCATGATATGACCTATGCACAACATAGCAGACATCCACACTGTCAGCATATCCGTGAGAATGTGACCGTCACACTAGTATGGGTGTATGTCACATGGGCCACCACAGGGCCGTGTGCACGATGTCTACCACACACAATTGTCAATGACTCAGACAGACAAGGCCATGGTTGATACCTACAGGCATGTTGCCACACAGCACATCCACAGTGGGTACTCACCGTTGCACCCTGTACACACATAGTGGGTTCATCACTGTAGTGGACCCCCTGGACATCTGATGTAGTACACCAGTGACATGGAATGCCTCTCCACAGCTACTACAGGTGCCTCCAATGTCCACCATATCGTGCTGCTGAGCAGCTGAACTGACTTACAGACATGGCAATGTAATGCGTCCAGGTCACGCATCGCACAGACACATAGCTGTGTCCTGCTACTGTGCAGTGGCACAGAGCCCGCACCACACCGTACAGCTATGCACACAGCTCGCAGCAAACGTGCCTGCACAGACATCACTGTTACACATACATTGTATCTGTACACTGTACACATAACACTGCACCGTGACAGCCATTGTGATGTGGTGCATGCGGTGGGACACCATCTTCACATGTCCACATGATACCGCACATGTTTGCGGTGTACATTACATAGTGTCGGCAGCCATGTGTACTCTCAACTGCGCCCAGCCACGGTGTATCACGCTGATGCATGCAAACTACCATGAATGTGTGTACTGCATGCCTACTAAATGACACCTGCCTGTTGTACTGTCCCCACCAGGGCAGTGTACATACTGCCACTATGAATGTCTGGTCTGCATTCACTGGTCTGTGTTGTGTGAATGCTGCATGCCACCTGCATTATCACATGCATGGTGTGTGTGTGTGTGTGTGTGTGTGTGTGTGTGTGTGTGTGTGTGTGTGTGTGTGTGTGTGTGTGTGTGTGTGTATTGTAACCGATGGTATGTCTTTGTATTGACAGGTGCTGTAGGTGCGTTCCCCTCCTGCGGTCAATCTGATGCTAGTGTCCCCACAGATAGTAGTGGTGATGACCATGTGCATGAGGCACAGGCAGGGTCGTCACAGGCAGAGTCTGTGCCACTGGAGAACATCACACATCGTCCCTTTCATCCCGCTGCGGTTCAGATGCCGACACATACCCCAACACCGTTGCCCATAGATGACGGTCAGTCAGCGTCTGTTGTCCCCGAGCAGGAATGTGTGGTGGCTGCAGAAGGTGTGGGTACACATGATGTTGCCAGTGTAAGGACTGGTGCAGTGCCACGCAGGCATGTGGCAGGTGCTGCTCGTGGGGAGCACCGCTAGACATACACCTGCCGTACAGGGTGCAGCAGCTGGTATAACCAGGCGCATGTTCCAGACTGTAATGGCGGCGCAGGCGCGTGCGAGCGGCAGAACCAGGAAGGGCAGAGGCTGCACAGGTCCGCAATCCGTACCCTAAATGACAACATCCAGGCATTGGCGAATGCACAACAGCATCTTGCCGATGTTCTGGATAGGAGATTGGGTGACATGGCTGGTCTCCTCGACCGAGGCTTGGCCATCCTTGGCGTCGCAGTCCGTGCAGGAACACCAGGTAGGGGTGAGGCATAGGGCACGTGGGCGTGTGCCAGCAACACCACCTGCTGCAGGTCAGCGTGTGCGTGCCACCTCCCATGCCCACCCAGACAGTGCTGGTAGCAGTAGCACTGCAGCTGCTACTACACCATCCACACCAGGACAGAGCAGGCCGCGTGGGCGTGGCCTGGGCGGCCCGTCGTGGGCGCGTTTCCAGCGGACATGTGACATCGGAGAGTGGACAGTCCGTACCTCCACCCGGTCGTGCCCGTGCGACCCCAGGCAGGCGGGTCACGTCGCCGGCAGACACAGTGAGCCGTAACACCTGCACTGTACAGTCAGGGGCTGCCAAGCATACCCGTGTAGGCAACACAGGTGACTGAACTGTGTACACACCCACACACAGCAGACACAACTGTAGGGCTCCACCACACCCACATGCAATCTACATAGTCATGCCCACTCAATGAACTGGCCCTTACACACACACATGATGTCATCCATTGGTACAGCCCATGCCTGTGGCTTTTATATCACCCTGTGCATATGATGAAGTCTCTGCCGCATAACTGTGAGCCACACCATCAATGCATGGTTAAGCTAACATATTCTGATGCACAGGGTGGACACGATAGTGAGAGGTGTATGTGATACCTGTGTCCGCATAGTACGTGATGTGTATGTTGTGGTGTGTGTGTATGGCTGGTGACAGGTGTGTATGTGATGTGGGTTGTGCACGGACATCATGCAGCAGACATACCATGCAGGACAGGTGCAGCATTCATTGATATGTGTACACAGTATGTGTGGTGGTTACATGTGTAGCACCATGTCGGTGCAGTTAACCCGTATGATACTGATGGTGTACTTGCGTGCCTACTGGGAGCACTGTAATTAGTTCCCCACGTGTAGTCGTGGGGTACCCACAGGCATGTCTGGCAACATCAGCATAGCACAGTTACCCGCATCCGGCATGGAGCCTACATAGGTACATAGGCACATGAGCGTAACAGGATATGTGCCCTCGACATGTGTGGACCTAGCATGACTGTGTGTGGCGTCTAACACCCCTCAGGATGGGGATGCCATATCCATCAGTCCCCAGTCCCTGGTCTAGCAGTGACACACAGAGGTTGCCTGGCGCATAACTATCATCACACATCCACATGTCATTAGCAGTCCTGGACAAAGGCAGTCAGGGCCTTTCCTTCACATGGCCTGGCACTCCTCTCCGTGTTGTAGGGGGTGTCTGGCCGTTAACCCTGTTCCCCCAGGCCGTCCCACTCATCTTTGTGTTGAGGTGTCTGACAGTCGCTTCTGTGCCCGTGTTTGCATGGAGCCTGGGAGGTGGAATGTGCCCATGTCACCCAGGTCAGACATGGCCGTGTATGTCAGGCACAGATCACCACGGAGCAGCTGTGCTGTGAAGATCCACAGCGGTGTCCCCTTGGCCGTGCAGCTTGTGACACATGTCCTAGCACCGTCATCCCGTCTTGTGGAGCGTTTGCGGTCCTTCCGAGTGCTGCAGGCGTCAGGTTAGCTACAGGCCACATGTGCCATTATGCGCAGTCATTGCTCTGGTGTGTGATGTGTACAGGGGTACAATGAACACCCTGATGTGGTTGCCATTCCATCCAGACCAGGAGGCCACAATGGAATGTCTTCACACCCACATTGCCATTGTGTGTGTTGACAGAGGTTGCCGACAGGTGTGGTAGCCATTTCCTGAACCGTCCACCATCTTTAATGGCGTACCACCTACATGTGACATTGGGACGAACATGTCCTTCACACTGGGTAGGGCTGCACCTTCTCTGGCATTTAGTAGCAGGCCATGGCTCTGGCACCAGTCATCCATGTCTATGGCGCCCTAGGTGGATGTCCGTGTAACATGGGGTGTTGGGTATGTTGGCGGTGCGTAGTCATCTGCATACCTTGTCTGCTACAATCCCCTATGATTGCATGCACATTGGAAGGTCGGATGCCATATGGCAGGGGCACAGGAGTGAGCCCTGTGGGCCTCCACTGGGTCCAGATATGAGTGTGACAAGGCACCTTGAGCACCAACCCTGTGTGGTGTGACCTCCAACCTGTCTGAGAAGCATCGGGTGACATATGTCCCCACATGTATGCTGGCGAGCCTTTCTATGGGTCCCATGTGTAGTGTGCTCTGCCCGCTCCCACCAGGTCATGGTACTGTGTGCAAACCCACGTATCCCCATCAATGGCCTTGGTGACCACTCCAGACTGGACGAGCAGGTTCGGGAGGCAGGATCCGCCCTTGACTATGTAGTTGTGGGTATGTTCGGTATTGGCTGTACACGCTATCTGTAACCATGGCCACCTGTATGGACCTCCACACAGCTTTGCAGACAACACTTGTCAAGCGTATAGGGTGTGGCTGTTGACAGTCCATAGGAGCACTACCCTGGCATAGTGGGACCACAGATGCCATATGGCATCCATTGGGGACATAGCCCATAGTAAGGCTAACATGACACAGTGGCGCATGTGTGGGCGAGGGCCTCAATGAGGATGGGTAGCACACAGCCAGGGACACCATCGGTGCCCATTGCTGTCGTGTCAACCGCCATAGAGATATGGGATCACTCCAGGCCATATGACATGTTTGGGAGGATACACTCTGGTGGGATGGATATGTTCCCTGTTGGGGGATGTATGCATGGAACATGTCCTGTGGTTTGCAGACAATGTCTGTGGGTGCAGTGACTGTTGTACCATTCTGGACCATTTCCAGGCAAGTCTGTGTGGCCCCAACCATGTCCTTACCACAGTTAGGGAAGGCCCTGTGGTTGTCTCATGTGCCCTCTGCAGTACCACTCCCACAAGCGGACCTGGATGATGGTATGTGGGGCCGTATGGTGGCCGGTATGAATGGGTGATGGTTTCCCTGGTACTGTCATTGCTCTGCCATGTAGTAGCTCAACTGTTGATGTACAGGTAGTCAGTGGCTGCGGTCCACCACACCATGTGCCTACCTGTGGTGGACAAGGTCCTGATGTCATCATGTTTGCCTGTTGCAGACATGCATGTGGGTGGTCGGGGAAGGCATTCGTTAGGCGTTTGCGGTCTGGCCTCTGTTCAACACTGGCATGGAGGACTTGTAGGGTACCACCGGTCGTATGATGTGTGTGGTTTTCTGTGGAGAGGTCATCACTGAGGTACCCCATGCTGGTGTTGGTTACAGTGAGTGGATGACCAGTGGATCCACTATACGGTCTTGCATCACCATTGAGGGCTGTACATCCTGTGTGGGGCATATCCTCACCATGTGTGATGGGCAGAACTGTCAGACATCCCCTAGTATGTATGGTGCATGGCTGTTTAACAGTGGCCAGGTGTGTGAACACCTGGGACTGCTGGCGTACTGTGTTGTGCCATGGGTAATGTTCCCAGGCTATGTATGGGTGGTTCATGTCACCCAATACGGTGCTGTTGTGAGAGCATGCCCACTCACCAGTGTCCTCAGGACATCTGTGAAGGTATCCTGTGTTTGGGAGGGTTGTCTGTAGCATGCAACAAACTGTAGGCCAGTCCTACACATGGTTAGTGCACCTAGATATTCCCGCTTAGCAGCCACGTCTGTGGCATGGCGGGTTGCTGTTGTGTGGCGGACACACAGGGCGGTCCGCATTCCGCCACCCATGCCGTCGCACCATGTGTATGCATGTCTGATCTGTGCCGACTCTAAGTGTCTGAGCATGCCCAGTAGGCAGCTGTGTAGATAGACACACAGCACAGTGCACACCGCCCGTCTGCAGTTATACCCGGGTGCATGCCTGTATCCCCTCATAGCGGCCACGTCTGTGGCATGGCCAGGTTTCTGTTGTGTGGCTGGACACACCGACAGTCCACATTCCGCCACCCATGCTGTCGCAACATGTGTATGCATGTCTGCCCTGTGCCGAGTCTAAGTGTCTGAGCATGCCCAGTATGCAGTGATGTACTGATCAGTAGTTACTTGTTATTCTCGACTGCAGCACTAGCGTGTTGGTGTCTGGCGACCTTGGGATGGTAACAGACTGCGTGACTGCGCACTCTGTCCGAACTCGATCGGGCGCATTGCCTCTGCAAATTATACCACTCACGTGAGGGTATGCCTCCTGACAGCGCTCTGCTCAGTAAACTTCGGTAGCGTTCTGTAAATGCTTCATACTGTAGTGTGTTCATGTAGATAGGCGTAGGTTCGTCCCCGTCCCTTCCGTGTGTGTGTGTGTGTGTGTGTGTGTGTGTGTGTGTGTGTGTGTGTTTCCAGCTGCCTCTGCGACTGATTATGCTTTTAGGCGCTCCGCAACACATGCCTCGGCTATTTCCAACTATTGTCTTGCGGGTGGCGTCAGCAGCCTACAAGTATGCCTGTGACAGCGCTCTGTTTAGTAAACTTCGGTAGCGTTCTGTAAATGCTTCATACAGTAGTGTGTTCATGTAGATAGTCGTAGGTTCGTCCCCGTCCCTTCCGTGTGTGTGTGTCTCTGTGTGTGTGTGTTTCCAGCTGCCTCTGCGACTGATTATGCTTTTAGACGCTCCGCAACACATGCCTTGGCTGTTGCCAACTATTGTCTTCGGGTGGCGTCAGCAGCCTACAAGTATGCCTGTGACAGCGCTCTGTTTAGTAAACTTCGGTGGCAGCGTTCTGTAAATGCTTCATACAGTAGTGTGTTCATGTAGATAGTCGTAGGTTCGTCCCCGTCCCTTCCGTGTGTGTGTGTCTCTGTGTGTGTGTGTTTCCAGCTGCCTCTGCGACTGATTATGCTTTTAGGCGCTCCGCAACACATGCCTTGGCTATTGCCAACTATTGTCTTCTTGGTGGCGTCAGCAGCCTACAAGTATGCCTGTGACAGCGCTCTGTTTAGTAAACTTCGGTAGCGTTCTGTAAATGCTTCATACAGTAGTGTGTTCATGTAGATAGCGTAGGTTCGTCCCCGTCCCTTCCGTGTGTGTGTGTCTCTGTGTGTGTGTGTTTCCAGCTGCCTCTGCGACTGATTATGCTTTTAGGCGCTCCGCAACACATGCCTTGGCTATTGCCAACTATTGTCTTCTTGGTGGCGTCAGCAGCCTACAAGTATGCCTGTGACAGCGCTCTGTTTAGTAAACTTCGGTGGCGCGTTCTGTAAATGCTTCATACAGTAGTGTGTTCATGTAGATAGGCGTAGGTTCGTCCCCGTCCCTTCCGTGTGTGTGTGTCTCTGTGTGTGTGTGTTTCCAGCTGCCTCTGCGACTGATTATGCTTTTAGCCGCTCCGCAACACATGCCTTGGCTATTGCCACCTATTGTCTTGCGGGTGCCGTCAGCAGCCTACACGTATGCCTGTGACAGCGCTCTGTATAGTAAACTTCGGTGGCGCGTTCTGTAAATGCTTCATACAGTAGTGTGTTCATGTAGATAGGCGTAGGTTCGTCTCCCGTCCCTTCCGTGTGTGTGTGTCTCTGTGTGTGTGTGTTTCCAGCTGCCTCTGCAACTGATTATGCTTTTAGGCGGCTCCGCAACACATGCCTTGGCTATTTCAAATATTGTCTTGCGGGTGGCGTCAGCAGCCTACATGTATGCCTCTGACAGCGCTCACGTCAGTTAACTTCGGTAGCGTTGTGTAAATACTTCATACTATACTGAGATCATGTAAATGGGCGTAGGTTCATCTCCGTCCCTTCCGTGTGTGTGTGTGTTTCCGTTGCTTTCGAAAATACAACTGAATAAGCAAATTGTTAAAGTGTTCACAATCAACAGTGTGATATTTAAAATCATGTTAAGACTCACATTGTTGATTGTGAACATTCTTAAACATAGCAATTTTCCTGCACACGTTGTGGAAACAACAGCGTTGCATGTTTTAATGAACTGTTTAAATGTTACGAAGACTTGTGTTGTGTCGAACTACGGGGACTATTCTTGCTGCAGGTTGCTGGTTTGTTTGTGTTTCATAGTACAATATCATGTAATAAGTGTGTTCATAGTATGCTTTCTGTGATGTTGACATGTGTGTGTTTCGTTAGCAATGCGTCTCTGCTTTCTATGCTGTGGCTACATCTCCATTGCTCGCATAGAAAGTGACAAATGGAAGTGTAAGGGTGGACATTTAAAGCCTGGATACTTCCATGTTATGTGTAAGTCTCACGGGACCCAGCGGGTGATAAGCGCATACATGTCTATGAAGTACCTTTGGATACCATATGCGACCTGTCGTGGACGAAATGTTTATGTTGACTGTTCCATCTACCTATGTGTGACATGGTTTGTGGCCATAGGGTGCCAACAAGTCTTCCCTGTTCATTGGGTGTTTGCCATGGTGTATTGACATCAATCCTATTAATTCACGAAGGATGTCTTTCTTTGGTGTCAGCACCATAGTTTGACCATCCTATGTCATTCCCAGCAGACGTGGAGATTGTGCCATTGGTATCTTTACACAGGTGACCCATCTGTTCCACTGTATGGGCGTGTGATCCCCATAGATGTGCTGGCACATTGAGTGTTGTGTGCGCGGTATCTGCCCAGCGGTCTTGCTTTGAATGGGGAGTGTGTACTGTAGACCGTATCTGTATTCCCTGGGTTATGCCTTGCAACAGCTGTGGGATTCCCCCAGGTTTGCAGCTATGGGTGCCATCTTGGCGTCGTTTGTCCATCCATGGGAACTGCCTACTGGACACTAGTATCGGGCTGTCAACATTTCACAGCTGCATTCTCCATTTCCGGTGGATGATCGGTATTAGTATTGCGAATGCGCATATGCCATGGCCACGTCCGCTTTGCAGGCGGGACGAATCATCTGCCAATCCACACCGACACCCATATTTGCATACCCACGATCCCATGTCTGCAACCCTCGACGGTACCCTTGCACACCCTTCATGTGTGCGGAAATGGGATGTGAGCGTGCGTGTATGGGCGCAGCAGCCTGGGGAGTCCTATTCATATGTCCTGCATTTCATGGGCGGCTGTCATCACCCTTGAAGGCGCTTGTGGTGCATATATCTACCTGTGCCGTAGTCACGGCTGTCACCTCTTCGGTTCACACTATGTTGCCCACACTTACTTAAGGAGTAATTTTGGGTCCTGCAATGGACACCGATGTGCATATGTAAAGTTTAGAACATGTTGGACTGTGTCCATTCGGCCAGTGGGTTTGACTGCCGCCGTATGTTCCCCATTCCGGATGTCTGTCCGCCTACCCATATTATGTAGTGCTTTCGTAACCCGTGTCCTTCCACAATTTACCCATAGGGTGTTACTGTAGTCCTGCAGGTTGGCAACTGCTTTAGATAATCCTCACAGGTACCATTGTGAACTATCCGCCACTGTATTGTCAGTATAACACAGCGGTACATGTAGAACCTATTTATTCATGACAGTATGTCGTTTATGTGTGAGCGCCATATTTTAGCGATAGTATGACCTTCCTAGTTGTCGTTGTTGGTGTGCCATTAATATGTGTTCGACACGTCGCCGGTATGTTCCACAGAGTGGGCGGGTGATCCCCACATACTTGATAGCACCTTCGCTGCTGTATGCGCTGGGATTCGCGGCAGGATGGATGTCTACGGGTGTATCTACTGTTGTTTCCATCTTTATGTCCTGTGTCATGCCCTACTACGGCTGTGTGATTCCACCAGGTTTGCTATTATGGGTGCCATCTTGTCCGTACGTTTGTCCATCCTTGGGAAATGCCTACTGGACACTGATGTAGGGCTGAACACATTTCACACATGCCTTTAGCATTACCCTATGGATGCTTTGCATCCTTACTGAGGACTAAGGCACGTCCTGTACCGCAGCCCTCCCAGGCGGGACAGCGGATTATCTGCCAAACAACACCGAGCCCCATTTTGCATACCCAGGATACCATGGCTGCAACCCCCACGATGCGCATGACACATCCTTCATGTGTGCGGAACTGGGATATGGGCGCATGTATGGACACGGCAGTCTGGGGACCTCTGTTCATATGTCCTGCATGTCATGGGCAGGTATCAGCAACCTTAAACACGCTGGTGGTGCATATGTCTAGCTGTGCCGTAGTCACGGTTTGTACTCTGATTGGCTGATCTCGATGGATAAAGGTCTTAGCGCCTTAATTTTGGAGTCCTACAATGGACACCGATGTGCATTTGTAAAGTGTAGAGCGTGTTGGACTGTCACCATCTGGCCAGTGGTATTGACTGCCGCTGTATGTTCCCCAATCGTGGATGTCTGCTTGACTACCCATCATTTGTATTACATGGCCTATCTATATCCACGTGCCAGTATGCGGAAATACAGCAAACCTTGCGTCCTGCCCATCTTCATAAGCGACATTATGGAACATATATCGGCAAAACAGACACTGTCAAATCGATAGACTCCACAGTGAAAGGATACTGAGCTCTCTCACCTACTAACATGGGGCATCGTCGATGCGGAATGCATGACATAGCCGTCCCTTATACACTTCCTTCAGAGTCGGTTTAAAGCGAAATAATCAATAAACCTGCTCATAGTTAGGTGGACAGTGCTCCAAGTCTTGATTATAACATGACATATACATATCAGTGTTGCATGCCTTACTTCATGGAAACAATAATACGGCAACAATGTGTCAATATATATACAATATTGGTAAATACAATCAGTATCCGGACACATAGTTGATAATTGCTGAGAGTGCACCTTAGAATGTAGTGTGTTGATCAGGTTATTGTATATCAATGTGTATAATAGTAGCATTACGATAACAAAGCATGGAATCAATAAGTACTATTTAAGCATATATTTGACAATTATGAATGTAAGCGTGTGGAGGAGACATCCGTAACCTTCCCTGGTTCCACTGGATCGCACGCACACTTTCGCATGTCGGATTGTGGGTTACGCGCGCACATGCATATCCGTAGTCCGTTTATATATGTTTACAGTGTCTGTGTGGTTACGTGTTTTGCGTTACTTGTGACTATTCGGTAACATATGTCTGATCCGGTTGACGGGCGTGTGCAGAAAGCACTTACAGCTTTATATATGTAACAGTCTTTGCAGCATGGGCGCTTTACGTGCGTGCACATCTATATGTTCTATAGTCGTAATTCAAGCGTGACTGCATTCACGTTTGGCGGTTACTGTGACCAGTGCCGTTAGCTGTTCGTTGTCACTAATCTGCATACCCCTGGTACCTATGTACCTCTACATATCCCCGCACAGACGCACGTCACAGGCATCCATTCTCCTGCTGGGAAAGGTGCGGTACTGCATGTTGAACATTCCTAATTCCTCCTCGCTCATGGCCCAGGATGCATATGTCGTCACCGCAGGGCTGTTCAGATGACAGCTGCTTATATCCCATCGCATACAGGCCTTGATTGTCAGGGTGTTGCTGTGGTGCTTTGGGTTTGGTCTTGGCCGCCCACTGTACGGGACTGCCCTGACCCTGTGCGAATGTTAGATGAGTCACATGGGCACGTTTTGTCCGTGTCCATGGTACCATGTCACGCCCCCCCCAATTATTCGTAACCGTGTGCGCCGATTGGCCGGTGTATCCGTTGTAGATCTCGTTATACTAATTGCACACGGTCTGATCGAACTAACCAATTTCCATTACTAACCCTCCGTATGTATGGCCTGTGTCGCAATATTACAAGGGTTTAACATTGCGTGACGACTTTCACTGAGCCACAGACATGTCCGTTGCTTTGTTTGGACGGTTCGCTGTGCTACACACATTTAACATGGCGTAACAGGTTGAACAGCTCGAACCACGAGGACATCGGGTTGTCCGTCGTTGTCTATTATTGAATGTCTCTGTGGAGTTTGTTTCACAAAGCGAGACAATGTCGGCATTGTTAACGGACATCTCGCGCGAATGCGTCCGCACCGCCGCGGGTGGCGTATGTCTGCCTGTGGCCGGCGAACAGGCATTATGCTGTGCCATTATGGCTGGGGATATATGGTTTCCTTCCTTACATAGATGATGTGCCATACTAGCAATGACCCTAGCAATGACCAGCGTCTGGGTGTGGGTACTGCTGTATTACCCGCGGGAAGAGTGGCCTTAGGGTAAGTGGTGACCTAGGCAGAAGTTGCCACCGATACATCACCGCTACCCCCTCCTGGTCTACCTACACCAAATAGAGTCTGGAAAGGTGCCCGGTAGAGCAACACCCTAGGCGGCTACCTGCTTGGCCTATGCCTAAGGCCGGCTATGTGTGTGGTCCCTTGGGCATCGGACTCGAGGCGTGCCACGTCTGCCGTGGGTATGTCCAGCATTACCCACATCCAGCCCCAAGGCAGTCAACACAGCATCCATGGGTCCACATGGTGTCCCAGCTGTGTACTCCAGGAACTCTATGGAATTTAACCCACACTTAGGACAGCTGTTTAATCTTAGCCTCACCTCAGGATCGTACCTGAGTAGTAGCACAGGCGACTGTAGTCACACTCCACATAGATGGTGCCTCCACTGACCCTGGTTATTACCATACCATTAGTTTGACAAGCCTTATCTGCAAAGCCATGGAGATGGATCATAATGGGACACATAGATAAAGACATAGGGGACCGCATACTTTGGATACAACCCAGTTTAGCTTGGTCAGAGTCAGATCATGCCCTTTACACGTGTTTCACTTTGTAGAATCAGTCACCAAGGCCATTGCTGAGGGTAAAGCAGTCCATACAGCCTACCTCAACCCGGCAGAGGCCTTGACACAATACCCCCTCGGGTATAATTGATAAACCCGTCATCTTGAATGTAAATCCATACATCGCCATATGGGTTGCAAGCGGGCTAAGTCACAGAACACACATGGCCACAGTTGCTGGCGCCATGTCATACTCACAGCCAGTCACAGGTGGTGTCCCATGGGGCTCAGTCCTGGGTCCACTATTTCCAGCATCTCGTTTCCAATGTACACGCATACACAGGGGTTATGGGTGACAATGTTTGCAGATGACTGCAAACCGGTGCCAAAGTCAGACACACATCTGACACAGATATCCTTCAGGAGTGCCTCACAGATGTGGATAAGTGGTACCAGAGACATGTCCTACAGCTAAATGCCAGGAAATGCATAGGCATACCCTTCGGGAAGAACAAGGTTACCCGAGCTACCATATAGGTGGCAATCCACTGAGCACAGAGGGGTTACCAGTGATCTGGGGACACGTGTTGTTGTTAACCGTTCGTTAGACACACATGTTGCTAACATAGTTAGGTAGACCTTCCACATTGCCCACATCATCATGAAGGGATTCACATCTAGATCAGGGAGGTCATTGTCCCTTGTACTCATCACTCAATAGACCTATGATTGGGTACAATGCCCGTTCAGAATGTATCTGACCCAACACCTGCAGCAGCTGGAAAGGCACCAACAGTTCTTGACAAACAGATGCAGGGTCTCAGGTATATGTGTTATACTGACCGACTGAAAGAATTCCAGCTGTATACAGTTGCATACCACTTGCCCAGAGGTGACCCGTGCCTGGCATACCGCGGCTAAGTCGAACCCAGACCTGATGACTATCCTTCACGTAAATAAGTTAGATCCCTCAGAACCACAAGGGCAGCTGGCGTACACCTTGACACTGTCATTAATCGAGCGTGTTGTTGGGACGGATTCATCACCCAGACACTCACTATGCTGTGGAGCGACATCCCAGTACATGTGAGGGCAAGCACCTCGCTGGCCTTGTGTTAGTATTTACACATGGATGTCTGAATTGATTTATTTAAGTAACCTTCTAAATGAATATTTACATTAGCACATTGTGAATCTTTACATTTCGTTGGTCTATTTTACAGTAGTCATAATCATACGGTTTATGTGTATATATTATGGTTCATTTATATTACTAGGTGTCTGCAGTTCTGTTAATATATTGGCACAATCCGTAGGACATATATATGTATCTTACACAGTCAGACATTTGGAAAACATTTTATGTTGGTTCATGTTTCATATATGTACATATATTTCTATTTTCCGATGAAGACTGTACCCTTCGAAGCAATGTCTGATGTCCTCACTGTGTGGGATCTGTAACCCAAGTAAGGTTTGTTCGCTTGTCTGCCTTTAAGGCATGTAATTAGTACCTAGCACATCTAATGTACTGACCAATTAATGCTTGTAAATGTAGTAGGTTGGACTGCATTGTATGTAGTCTGAATAAGTCTGCTTATGAAGCAGGCGAAGTGAGCTCAATAGACTATGGTGACTGCCTTTAATTCTTGGTGTGCTCTGGTTGGTCACTGGCGGTCCCTACAGTACCTCGTCTTTGCTTTGGACTTCATCGGCTGGTTGTCTGTGTTTGTTGTATGGGGAATGTCAACTGTAGTCCCTATGTGTATGACTTGTGTAATGCCTTACTACGGCAGTGTAATTCCACGGGTTTGCAGTTATGGGTGCCATCTTAGTCATCGCTTGTCCATCCATGTGAATTGCCTACTATACACTGGTATAGGGCTGTACACATTTCACACCTGCATTTGCATTCCCGGAGTATGGTGTGCATTATTAGCGGAGAGTGGCGCATGTGCTACGCACGTCCCTCCCACGGGGCGGGACAAAGGATTGCCTGTGAAACAACCGAGGCCAGATTCTACATACCCAGACTCCCTTGACTGCAACAGTGGACAGTACCCATTACACATCCTTCATGTGTGCTGGACTGTGATGTGGGCGCAGCTGAATGGACCCGATACCCTGGGTATTTCTGTGCATGTGTGCTGCAGTTCATGGACAGCTATCATCAACATTGAACACGCTTGCGTGCATATGTGTACCTGTGACGTGGTGGCGACAATTAGATCACATGAGTAATGCAGGAAGCTAGCAGGCATTCTCTGAACAGAATTTTTGGGTCCTACAATGGACACCGATGTGCATATGTCAAGTTAGATGTTGCTGGACTGTGTCCACCTGCCCAGTGCTTTTCACTGCTGGTGTATGTTCCCCAATCGCGGATGTCTGTTTGACTACCCATTCCACATGGTGCTACATAACCAGCTGATTTAGTACTGTGAACAAATTACATACATCCAAAGATGCTGGTTAGCAACTGCTTCATATACACCTCAGACATCCCAATGGGACATATCCGTCACTATATTACCAATATAACACCACGGAACATGTTGCTTACCTATGCATTCATTTAACCATGTTGTCTTCATAGGTGGGAATGCCATAGTTTACATATCCTACTTGTCGTTGTGTGTGTGCCATTAATATGTGTTCCACAGGTCGCACATCTGTTCCGCTGTGCGGTGGCGGGTGCTCCTCAGTCTGTTGCTGGCAGATTGAGTGCTTTGTGCGCCGGTGTTGGCTCGACAGTCCGGCTTTGTATGTGGAATGTCAACTGTAGTCCCTATGTGTATTTCCTGTGTTATGCCTTCCAGCGGCTATGTCATTTACCGGGTTTGCAGTTGTGGGTGCCATCCTGGCCATACGGTGTCCATCCATGACAATTGCCTACTGGACACTAGTATAGGGCTGTACACATTACACACCTACATTTAGCATTCTCCGGAGTATGGTTTGCATTATTAGCGGAGAGTAAGGCAGGTGATCGCACACATCCCTCCCAGGCGGGAGAAAGGATTGCCTGCGAAACAACACCGAGCACAGAGTCTACATACCCAGAATCCCTTGACTGCAACAATTGACAGTACCCATTACACATCCGTCATGTGTGCGGGACTGTGATGTGGGCGCAGTTCTATGGACCCGGTACCCTGGGTATTTCTGTGCATCTGTGCTGCATGACATGGACAGCTATCAGCAACATTAAACACGCTTGCGGTGCATATGTGTACCTGTGACTACAATGAGTTCAGTTAGTTGATTAAATAAAGGCGGCGTTCCTGTCTTTAGACAAATGTTTGGGTCCTACAATGGACACCACTGTGCATATGTAAAGTGTAGAGCTTGTCGGACTGTGTCCTTGTGAGCACTGGGTTTCACTGATACTGTGTGTTCAGGAATCGCGGATGTCTGTTTGACCACCCATTCCACATGGTGCTACATAACCAGGTGATTTAGTACTGTGGACAAATGACATACATCCAATGATGCTGGTTAGCAAATGCTCCATATAAACCGCAGGCGTCCCAATGGGACATATCCGTCACTGTATTTCCAATATAACACCACGGAACATGTTGATTACCTATGTATTCATTTAACCATGTTGTCTTCATAGGTGGGAATGCCATAGTTTACATATCGTACTTGGCGTTGTGTGTGTGCCATTAGTATGTGTTCCACAGGTCGCACATCTGTTCCGCTGTGCGGTGGCGGGTGCTCCTCAGTCTGTTGCTGGCAGACTGAGTGCTGTATCTGCCGGTGTTGGCACGAGGTCCGGCTTTGTATGTGGAATGTCAACTGTAGTCCCTATGTGTATTTCCTGTGTTATGCCTTACGCGGCTATGTCATGTACCGGGTTTGCAGTTGTGGGTGCCATCCTGGCCATACGGGTGTCCATCCATGACAATTGCCTACTGGACACTAGTATAGGGCTGTACACATTCCACACCTACATTTAGCATTCTCCGGAGTATGGTTTGCATTATTAGCGGAGAGTAAGGCAGGTGCTACGCACATCCCTCCCAGGCGGGAGAAAGGATTGCCTGCGAAACAACACCGAGCACAGAGTCTACATACCCAGAATCCCTTGACTGCAACAACTGACAGTACCCATTACACATCCGTCATGTGTGCGGGACTGTGATGTGGGCGCAGTTCTATGGACCAGTACCCTGGGTATTTCTGTGCATCTGTGCTGCATTACATGGACAGCTATCAGCAACATTAAACACGCTTGCGGTGCATATGTGTACCTGTGGCGACAATGAGTTCAATTAAGTGTTGAAAGAAGGCGGCATTCCTGTCTTTAGACAAATTTTTGGGTCCTACAATGGACAACACTGTGCATATGTAAAGTTTAGAGCTTGTCGGACTGTGTCCTTGTGAGCAGTGGGTTTCACTGATACTGTGTGTTCAGCAATCGCGGATGTCTGTTGGACTACCCATTCCACATGGTGCTACATAACCAGGTGATCTACTACTGTGGACAAATGACATACATCCAAAGATGCTGGTTAGCAACTGCTTCATATTAACGCAGACATCCCAATGGGACATATCCGTCACTGTATTTCCAATATAACACCACGGAACATGTTGCTTACCTATGCATTCATTTAACCATGTGGGCTTCATAGGTGGGCATGCCATAGTTTACATGTCCTACTTGGCGTTGTGTGTGTGCCATTAGTATGTGTTCCACAGGTCCCACATCTGTTCCGCTGTACGGTAGCGGGTGCTCCTCAGTCTCTTGCTGGCAGACTGAGTGCTGTATCGCCCGGTGTTGGCACGAGGTCCGGCTTTGTATGTGGAATGTCAACTGTAGTCCCTATGTGTATTTCCTGTGTTATGCCTTACAGCGGCTATGTCATTTACCCGGGTTTGCAGTTGTGGGTGCCATCCTGGCCATACGGGTGTCCATCCATGACAATTGCCTACTGGACACTAGTATAGGGCTGTACACATTCCACACCTACATTTAGCATTCTCCGGAGTATGGTTTGCATTATTAGCGGAGAGTAAGGCAGGTGCTACGCACACATCCCTCCCAGGCGGGAGAAAGGATTGCCTGCGAAACAACACCGAGCACAGCGTCTACATACCCAGAATCCCTTGACTGCAACAATTGACAGTACCCATTACACATCCGTCATGTGCGGAACTGTGATGTGGGCGCAGTTCTATGGACCGGTACCCTGGGTATTTCTGTGCATCTGTGCTGCATTACATGGACAGCTATCAGCAACATTAAACACGCTTGCGGTGCATATGTGTACCTGTGGCGACAATGATTTCAGATGCGCATTGAAATAACACATTATTCGATTCTTTCCACAATTTTGGGTCCTACAATGGACACCACTGTGCATATGTAAAGTGTAGAGCTTGTCGGACTGTGTCCTTGTGAGCAGTGGGTTTCACTGATGCTGTGTGTTCAGCAATCGTGTATGTGTGCTTGACTACCCATACTGTGTTGTGCTACAGGAACCATGTCTTCCGACACCAGAAACCAATGCTATACATCCAATGTTGCAGGTTAACAACCACTTTCATACCATACCCAGAGGTCACGATTGGGAGGTATTGCCACTTTATTATCGGAACAACACCCCAGACTGTGTACATCATGGGAACTTTAGGCCAGTCTTAACGGCCATTTCCAATTGTAATTGGCAGACACATGTCAATACATGTATGATAACACATATTGTCATGCAGAAGTTGATCTATGTTATTTGGACATTGGCTTCTGCTTTTGGCATCCGTTGCTGTGAGTGTTGCCAGTTACCATACACATTGCTTGCTCAGAGGCAGACTACACAATAGTGCAGACTACTGTGGTCTCCATTAAGGACCCTGAGCCAGTGGTCGATGAATGCGGCAGCCACTGCATCAATCACATTGCCATCTACCAGTACCTACAGGACTGCATGAGCCAGTCATTCACTTACCCAACTGTGGTTCACTGTACCAATGCCAAGCATCCAGTGTGGTGTACCCCAGCCATACACAAAATGTACAACACGAGGAGGTGGCTACTACAAGGTGGAGCAGACACCTTGTGAGGTGTGACACCCTTGGTCATCATATGTGTAGACTTACACACTGTCATGAAATAGTCCAGGGCACATTCCACAGATATACCTACATGGACCTGGCTAACAATCATACCACCTTCAGTTGCTATGCTGGACACCTGGGAGCTCAGTCCCACATATGCTCTGACTGGGTTCACATAGAGGTGGGGTTTACTCAACATACACACATTGCCAACATACAGGCTGACAAGTCCAGTGAGGACATCTCCACACCCTCCCCACACATGAGGAGATGTGTGTACCACTGGTTTGTGGTCACCAAATGTTCTGTGACACACAGGTGGGACATGCTCTCTCCAGGGTAGTGGACATAGCATCGATGAGACCAGCTGGTGACCCGCTGTGTACTCCACTATCTCGGTTATGAATTGGACCCACAGTTAGGACAGCTATTTCTTTGTAGCCTCACCTCAGGTAGGGTACCCAGGTTGTGTCACATGGCAACTGTAGTCCCGTCAGAAGGCCAATACCTCCACTGAGGCTGGTTATTACTGTCCCATTACCCTGAGGAGACCTATCTGCAAAGACATGGGGAGGGATCATACTGTGGCTCGTACATGACTGCATAGGGGACATACTTACTTTGCCTCACACACGGTTTGTCTTGTTCAGGGCGGTTCATGCCTTTAAAGCATGGTTGACATTTTCAGGACAGTCGCCGAGGCCACTGATGGGGTGTTGCAGTCCATACAGCCTACCTCGACCTGGCAAAGCCCTTCATCACATTACCCCCTCAGGTATCGTTGATAAACCCATTGGCTGGGATGTGAACACGCACATCACAGAATGTGTTGTAAACTGTCTATGTGACACAACCCACACGGTCATAGTTGCTGGCAGCATATCAGACCTACTGCCTGTCAGAAGTGGTGTCCCATGGGGCCCTTCCATGTGTGCACTCCTGTCATACACCTACATCTTCACGGTACAGGCACACACAGGGTGCTATGGGCAACAGTGTTTGTAGATGACTGCAAAACAGGTGCCATAGTGGGACAGACATCTGACACAGATATCCTTGAAGGGGCCTCCCTGGTATGCATATCTGCTGTCAGGGACTTGTCCCTCTCCTTATTGCAACGTCATCAACATCATACCTGTGGACTGGTACTAGGTCACCCCTGTCCAGCATATAGGTGGCTGTCCACTCAGCACAGGGGTGATTACCAGGAATCAGGGGACAGTGTTGGATGGTCACCATTCATTCCACACACACGTTGCTATCGTGGTTGTGTGGGTCTTCTACATTGCCCACCTGTTGGTGCAGGGATTCACATCTACATCAGGCTAGGTCATTGTTCCCTTGTACCCATTTCGTGTTACACCTATGATCTACTACATTGCCCCATTCAGACTGTATCTGACCATACACCTACAGCAGCTGGGAAGCCCACATAGGTTGATCGTTGTACAGATGCAGGATGACACCATTTTGTGTAATGCTGCCCCACATGTAGGACCCGTGCCACATCACGTCACATACCTGCTGTTTGGTGTTGACCTGTGCCTGACATACAAGGCCATGTCAACCCATATGTCATGTGTATGCTTCACCTACTGTATCCGCATCCCTCAGAATCACTAGGGCAGGTGACATTTACCTTGTCACGGTCATTCATGGGATGTGTTTGGGTGACATATATCACCCAGACAATCATTATGCTGTGGATCTACATCACAGTACATGTGAGACAGACATCCTTCCTAGCCTTGTTCGCAGCTATGTTGTCCATTGGATGGAGAATTGCAGGTATAGGCCAGGGATTACATCATTATCACTGCTTGACGGAGATACAGCAATATCATGGGTATTTCATCTGAAGCACAGAAGGTTGGCAAAGTCATCCTAACTATGGTGTAGTATTATGGCTGGGCCTGGGACGATGGCCTACCCTGTACCTATGGACGTGTGAACCTATATTCATAGTTTGTCACATGTACAATTGTCTATCCACTATAGTCTTCGCCACTGTATATTTCTGTGGCACATGATTGTCCTCTGTATTACATGCAGGTATGCTGTGTGCGTTGCACATCGTCACAGTTGATGACAGTGTATCTGTGTCCCTAACACTGTGATACTGAGGACTACCACACATCCTTCACAGCATTACATGCATATGTCCATTCTATTCTTCTTTGGCCTATGGCAGGGTGTTAAGGCAAACATTACTCAAGTCCCTGTTTGTGCATGCTTCATGTTGGTGTTTGACCAGGCTCCGTTGCAGTCATGTGTTGGACAGTAGTGTGTCTGTGTGTTTGCCATGTGTTTTATTGCCAGTACATCTGTGGGAGGTGTAGTTGGCACATGTTCCTCTTTGCAGGGACACCCATCCTGGTGTTTGTGTCATGCATCTGCACTTGGCACGTGCCATATGTCCTGTACTATTCCCACAGTCGTGTATGCCTTCATGCACTACTACTGCGTGTTACTGGCTGTGTGTATGTGGTACACATGGACATTGTGATGTTTGTCTTGACCTATTCCAATGCTAGAGCGTAAACATCTGTCAATTAAGTCTTTTAAATCAAACTGTAACACTCATTCGTATTTTCAACATGACACTCATTAACACAGGAAGCTGGGATTAATAACATTTTATTACTGTGCAGCAGGAGGCAAAGGAGTATGCAGTCAAAGTTTAGACATTTGTTCAACTCTATACATGTTACATCTGTATGAGCATTCTGTATACTATCATCTTTTGCACACATTAATGATGTTGTCAGTCACAAGGCATTTACATTGCTAGAGTACAGAACATTGTATTCCTACAACAGTGCTCAGGTAATGCTTATTACATGTTTTCCCATGAGGATAGCCCAACCTTGAGCCACATATTCAGTTAGACTGTACTTTGGTAAGTTCTGCTCTGACACGGTTCCAACACTGTTCATATTCAGTCCTCACTCCGTGTCCTACTAGGTTCCTGTGTCTCTCTGCTGAGCAGCTGTACTCTGTGTTACAGCTCACAAGCCTATCCTCCTCAGTAGAAGGATGACAGATATACCTGTACATACATGTATTATTCTGTAACCGAGCAGATGACTAATGCTGACTGACATACACCTGCTGCACTGGTTACTGCTAGGGTTAGGGTTCAATCACACTGCAGCTACACTACAAGCAATTACATGCATGAGAAGCTGTACTGCTATATTGTCAGGTAGAATAATATGCATTATACACTATTAGCTTCTAAAGTTGCACGTCATATTATGTTTAAATATGTATTTTGCTAACATTCTCCCTCCTTTGATTGCTTCTACTCTATCCAGAGACATATACAACATTATTTCATTCCTGGCGTCTTCCTCTGTGGAACGTTTAACTAGGCAAGTAATTTGATGTACATTGCAAGTAGGATTGCATTTTCTATTGACAAATACCACTACAGGTCTTGATCCATAGTCTCGGGTACAGGTATGTTGCCAGAGTCCTGACTAATACTTACATGCACAGTATCCGCACTAGACACATGCTCCCAATATGAGCAGAACAACACAAATGGCAATCATGATATTCAGTATGACTGACCCCATCCACCCAATGGTTTGTGGAAATGGTTCGGCAGTGGGTTTGGGCCTGGTTCCGCCATGGATGACACCTGCTATATTACCTGTAGGTGGGCGTTGCTTTTGGTCTCTTCATGTGGTAGTTGGACACAGCGATCTTCTTCAGTAAGCGCGCGCGTACCAATTCTCAGCGCCACGGTGCAGTCGTGCACTATTACATTTTGTGACACAACAGTTCTCATTGCATCCAGTTCATCAGTCACATGTTCAGGGCGGAAGTCACATTCATCCTTCCTCCGACAGTTTTGATAACTTCCTCTGTTCCTGATTGATTTCACTACTCCAGAAGCTGGGGTGTTCCAGCCCAGGTTGTGGCGCTGTCACTGAAGTCCATATGAATCGGTATTCCTTTATCTCTTGCAGAGGACTGACATGTCAGAACAGCTTCCATTTCACCCACTGGATTAGTAGGTTTCTCGACTGTGTTCCCAGTTCTTGAGCTATATGTGTTATAGTTAGTTTAGCACCCACAGGCAATTGTACAGTATGTCATGTGACTGGAGCCAGATAACCCAAATAACAACTGCGGACCAATTCCCAGGTAACCATTGCTATGCTTATTTCCCACAAACAACATAACTATATTCTACTTTATTACTGATGCGGGTTACCTCTGCATGTAACAAATTCCTGTCTCTAACAGAGGACTGTTTATACAATTCAGGATGTTTCTGCACATCCTTCAACATTGTTCTCATGATGTTTCAATACAAATTAGGAATGGTGCTACAAGTAGTACTGTGATCTTTGGCTGTTATATGACATTAGTAAGACACAGTTATGTTACAAATACTCCCACCAACTGAAACTGTACCATGTTTATGATAACATACAATTCCTTTTTGTGTAACAGGTAAGTACATTGCCACGTTGTCCTGTGATCTCACAGAACCTGTATCAAAGTGTAGATATTCACAAGTCTCAATCTATCCCCAAGGGGACAACATGCATCGGAAGTCCTCCATATGATGTAGGTATGGCAGTACAAACACAGCAATTTAAAGTGTTCCTAGTCTCTATATGCACCGCATCATGCCTAGGTATCTGTTGAAGTGTGGAAGACACTCTGTGGCCAGTTCATCACGTATCAGTATTTGTATCCGTGTAGTTATATGCAGGTAAGGTCCGGAAATTGTAGCGTAAACACAAACATGGTTAATAGGTGTATAATCACTAGGACAGCAAACATAAATGTCTTTGGGGTTGCTTTGTATTGTTATACAGT
The DNA here is from genome assembly GCF_019279795.1 of Protopterus annectens. Taxonomy (NCBI): domain Eukaryota; kingdom Metazoa; phylum Chordata; order Ceratodontiformes; family Protopteridae; genus Protopterus; species Protopterus annectens. The sequence goes on along the minus strand of NC_056727.1, from coordinate 210,853,822 downwards.
CTTAGCGGGTGATTCGGGCTCTTTGGTATATCAGCTACAAGATGTCAATCAGACTTGATATCCTTTACCAGTTTGAGAAATGTGAGGTGGACCCAGGGCGACCTCTCTGCAAACTTTACTGCGGTGGCGTTGCCAACAGTACCGGTACAGACATTCGCACTGTCCACTTGGCAATAATGTTCTTTGGATAACAGTGACATACACACAGGATACTGGTGTCAGCTATGCTTCCGTCTTCGTTTGCTCTTATCTGTAACAGACTTTAACTGAGGAACAGTGTTACTAGTTAACAATCCTCTCATGTCACCTACTACTGAGTCATCGACCTCCGGCTCTGCAGGCATGACAGCTTTCCACTCTGGCACATGATATGCCATTCCACATACTACTTCGAAGTGGGTGCAGCACTTTACATTTGGAACTGTTGTCATGCTCAGCAATGCTAGAGGTAGACAGCTCATGTAACTTGTCTGGATGTCACCCACCAAACTCCTCTACTTATTTCTCGGGATCCCATTCTGCGGCGGCAGCAGTCGTGCTGAGTGTGGGTTGTACATGCAATTGACATTCATGGTAATGAAGTAATCCCCAGGTAGCGTGATTGTCTGGTTAACTACATGTGTTCTATTGTCACTGTAGCTTCTTTACAGCATGCCAGATCTAGGGATACTTAATTTTACTGGCACCTTTGCCACTGCTGCTGCATCCGGATTACTGGTTGGGAATGCTTCTACCCATTTTGATTATATATATGTGTAATCGCTAAACAGTATTTGTTCCCTTCACATTTATGCAGATGTATGAATTCCATATAAATAATGCGGAGCAGTTAGGGTGGTGTAGGTAAACTCACTCCCTTCGGTTTAAATACTCCCTGTGCATGATATCTACAAAGCGTGACACGCTGCTCATGAGGTTTGTATGTGGTTCGTAATTCCATTATGTTAGGGGTATTCTGTTAACCAAATGTACCATCCCCTGTTGAGACATGTCTCTACCCATGGCTCCACAAAGCCGCATATCTGAATATATTAGGCGTTAATATTGGCTTTATCACTGTGGATATGTGCAGTCCGTGTTCAAGGATTGCTCCTCGTCATAACCACGTCGGCTTTTCTGCTTTCGTAGTTGCTGTTTGCATTGTTTGTACAGTTTCTACATCTAAACAGTCTGAGGTTTGTCATTCCTCATTCACACAGACACTTTCCAACTGTGGCGCTGCTTGTTTTGCAGGTGCATGAGCTCATGCCTCAACTTTCCTACTGTTATCCTGTTGCTTTCTATGCCCTGCACATTTACAATTACCTACTTCAGTGGGTAACTGCATGTAGTCTAATGCATTCAGGTTCGTATGCGCATGATTAATCGGTTTACGGTGGATGTTATCATTCCCTATTCTTCCACTGCTGCTCATAAACATGCACTGCACAGACAACAGAATGACTATCGGGACATATGTCCACACATCATTTTCGCTACAGTACAAGCACGTGTTAAAGCTATCTATTCTGCTGCTTGAGCAGACACGTTATGCTGCAGGGTTTGGCCGTCTACAATGTCATTATCAATAACTACTGCATAAACTACTTCATTCGTTCCTGTAGGACTCTGTCTACATGATCCGTACACATTAACTGTCACCTCTGCATCATCTAAGGGTATATCAGTGTTATCATGTCTGTGTGTAGTTATTTAATCCATTTCGTATAGGCAACTGTGTGGTGTGCCATACACAGGTGTCAGGCGTGGCGTTGATAGGTCTCATGTTGTACAGCGTTCAATCACCATGTGAGGTTGACTCAGTGGTATGGTCAGACATGACAAATGTCTAGCACGAGTCAGGAATTCTATCTTCTCTTGCAGCAGATTGATCGCAACTGCATGACACATTCTCACAGTGAGAGGGTGGTCTAGTAACATTACGGCGGGGCCTGTACTGCCATGGGTGCTACAACAACTGCCTGTACACAATGTGGCACTGACCATGCCACAGTGTCCAACTGCAATGAGTAGTCAGCTATTTAGCGTTGCTTACTTCCCTGCTGTTGCATCAAGACTGGCGTCATATATCTCCGCTTACAATCTACGGTCTGACAACATGTGTTATGATTATTCACGAGACCTACTACAGCTGTTGAGGCTATCAATCGTTCTAGTCTGCATATCGCTGTTTCTGCTACTGTAATCCGGTGTACTATGTGTTGTGCTGCCATAGGTGTATTAAAGGTTAAGGCAAACAATACAGCGGATTCCACAGCATTGTTTGGTATCCAGATTTAACATGTGTTAGTCGGCCCAGACACGACATCATTCCCTTCTTGTTAGTTGGCTTGGGTGCTTATTATATTGCTACCTTCCTATCGTCATGTGATGTTCTACCCTACTTGGATACCAGATATGCCAGGTAATTGACCTGTATTCTCTGTAGTTGCAATTTATGCTTGCTTACTTTATGTCCCTGTTCTGCTGATTATCTCAATAATGCTATTGTATCTTCCATACATTGCTGCTGGGTAGGGGCCGCAAGCAGAATATCATCAATTAAAGTGGAGCTTGACTGGCCCGGTGGAGTTGACACGAATGTAGCTAGCCATCCCTGTGAGAATATCGTTGTACTTTCACAGTAGCCCGCGATAGCGGGTATGGCTGTATCTGTCACCCTGACTGTACAAGCAAAGCAATACGGACTATGTGGATGTATAGGTATTGCAAAGTAAGCATAGCTTATATGTACCACGGTAAGATACTTCTGTGGCATGTTCATAGCATTGAATATAGTGTGTGGGTCTGGCACCAACGCTACCCTAAGTATTCTTACATGATTTACAGCTTATACATACTGTACCATCCGCCATTCCCCTTTTGGTTTCCGATCAGGAGATACAGGGGTATTGCATGGTGAATAGCGATTACTTTGTGGATGAAATTCCCTCTCTGACTTTGCAGATATCTTCTGGTGTCCACGGTCTATACGCTACGGGGGTTGGGTCCTGGCCTTCCTGTCCTGCATGATGGTTCGGTACTTCAATTAATTGACAGATATCCTCACTCTGTTTTAGTACTGTGTTCTTACTCGGGTGTCCCTAGGTATGTTACGTGTTCGGGATGTGGTTTCAATAGCTTCTATTACATTTGTTCGTTGTGCTACCTCTGTTGCCACAGGATAACGTGTGGGGACTAGCCTGCCCTCCGGCTTAATATCCTGCATGTGGTATCTGAGGTGGTAGGGTGTTGTGGGGGGGGGGCGATCGGTACTACTGTATTATGATCTTCTCTGTGTGTGTATGATGCTTTGGCATTTGTAGTGTTCTATTCCCTTGGTACACTACCTCAGTCCACCGATGTGCATGGCGGATACCCAATTGTCGCTGTTTTGTCGCCTGCACATCTTAGGGCTGCCACCTTTTCCAATGCACAATGTGGGACATTAGTGTTGGAGCGTGTAATTTGCCTGGAAAATGCATACCCACGGCCAGTACATAGGACAGGTATTCACGTTTTGCCAGGAGGCGACCAATTGTTGTAGCATTTCAGTTGCTTATTCTGTTTATTATTATATTTTGCTGTTCCACATACAAATTTACTGTTTTATGCTACCATCTTGATATATATCTGGGAAATGTTTGTCCTGAGATATCAGGACATTTGACTTCGGTTTATTTACAGGACACGGCTGGCCAGAGAGGGCATATCCCTCTCAGGGTGGAACAGGTGTTTACCTTGGAACATATGCATCAAATTTTCAGGGATTACAATGTTTCAGTAACGATATGTTGCCTAATATACCATCAATGTCATATTTATTACCCCATTTTGCTGCGTAACTCACATTATGTGCTCTCTGCGATTGCATATTCTTCACGTCACCCGTCAAGCGCGGATCACATGATCTGTTGCTTCAATAATCTCCCATATCCTCTACCACGACTGCTCGTACCCTTCTGTCATAACACGTGTGTCTCCTTCCCTGTATCCACTGTAGTGTCTACAATCACTATTTACTCTGCTGTGTGTTCCCCTGACCTATGTTCAGATTTAACAGTATGTGGGTAGGTCTTGACCCGACCGATATCACTACTGTTAACAGAAACACAATGTAGTCTGGTCCCTGATCTACAATAGACACAAAAGGCAGACACTCCTTACCTGGGCCTCCTGTTTAAGGCTGCACGTTTTCTTCTTGGGATCCAGTTTTCCGCTTTTCAGCCACAGATCAGACAGTAAACAGCCTCTTTACACACAACAATTCAGTCGGAGGTCTTTTCATTCAAGAAGAACCATTTATGCATATTCTCCAGCGTACATGTCTAACCAGCCATGCACTCTGACCTGTAGCTTACCAAGGGAATTCGGATTACAAGGATCACAATGTGAAATAAGTTGTTACAACCAGACTGTAGTTATCAGTAGGCTTTTCTAAGTGACAGCCGATAACACAGGAGGCTCGGGTTGAACGTTTTAGTAGTGTACACAGGCAGGCTAAATAATATACAGTCCAAGTATGAGAGTTTTGTCTGACTCTATACAGTAAGCAGTTTCTTTATATAGTGTTTACAATCAGCTTTTGCCCACCTTACTGGCGTGGTCGGTCACAGGGCATTTCCATCACTATGGTCCGCAATTGTCTATACATACGTGGGTGCTGGGGTCGTGCTTTTAAATTGTTTTCCCATGGGAATAACACAGCCTTGCAAGGCACCTTGTACATTACAGTATCCTTTTGTGATTGTAGCTGTTTCAAGGACCCTAGACTGTTACGATACAGTGGACAGTTAATTTCTTATTACGTTGCTTTGTCTCTCTGGTAAGGAGTTGTACTGCTATCTTGATTGAGCTCACAAGGCCATCCTCCTCTGGGGAAGGAGTGCTGTTATGCATGTACATACATTTATTGTTCTGTAACCCAGCAAATAATTAATGATGACAGACATGAGCCTGCTGTACTGCTTACTGCCAGGTTCAGAATTCCATCACAGTACAGCTTAGCTTCACCAATTACATGCAGGCTTAGTTCTACTGCCATATTATACGGTACTATTCAATACATTATATAGTATTTGAGTGTAAACTGGAACTTCATATGTGTTTCTATATATTTCTGAACAACATCCATCCGGCCATATGCATGTTGTTCCGTCCTTTACCTTGACCGTGTGTATTTGTCCGTCCAGCCACGCTAATCTCCACATGTGATGTCCCAGTTTCCCCTTCTTTGCCTGTAGCACCCTGTTAGGGCGTCCTGTGTGGTAGGCACCTGTTCCGCTATATGTGATCGACTTCACTGCAAAGATAATCATCGATGCGGTGGTCCAACGACCGACTTGTCCACATGTGTACAGTTATGTGCACCGTGTCGTATGCAAACCTAGATGGTTTGGGCGGGTACATACTACATGCGGATGTACACATTCTGCTGACACATTCACATGCAGCCATTTACATATCTGTACCTGCGGTGGGTTGGTGACATGTAGAATGCGTATTTGCCAGCGTGGCATTGCCTAACACAAACATCTTACCACAGTTCAGGTATGCACATTGTGTGTGGTTGTATAGCTGCACACGGATGCTAGCAGGTTTGGGTGCAGGGGTATACATGGGTGTGACTGACATGTACAATGAGGCTATTGTGTAGTACATCCGAATGCATGGGTTCTGCTTCTGGATATTACACTTCATCATACACCATCCAGTGTATGCAACAGAAACGTTGCTGGGTCTGGGATATGTTGCTATGCACATGTTTGCCTGTGTTTGAGGTATCTTGCTTCCTTACTGTTGTTATGTCAGCACAGCTACCCGGCTATGTACTGTCACTACTGCTTGTGACCATTATGGTTGGCACCTTTTCCAATGCCCATAGTGGGGCATGTTATGTGGACACTTGAATTTGCAGGACTACACATACCCAGGGCTAGTGCAGTTGACAGAACTTCACTTGTTTGCCATACTATGAGCTTATTCTGTAAGCGTTTGGGTTCCTTATTTATTTTCTTATGCCATGTCTGTGTTCCATATCGTAATGTATATGTTTTATGCTACTATTTACATGTATATTGCGGGAATTTGCGTGGCAGGGGATCGGAGGTCATTTTCCATTTTACGATTGTTGCAGGGACACGACTGTCCAATCAGGGACTGTCCATGGCACATTGGGACAGCAGGTAACCCTGGTGACCATGCCCATGTCGCTACTGGGGTTTCCACCTTTTCCATTTTCCGATCTGGGATATTTCCGGGACTCACATCTGACTTTACAGGCCGACACATACAAGCGGTCACTATATAGCATAGAAATTCACTTGTTTGCCTAAATAATATGCTTATTATTGTGGCAATTTCCTTCTTATTCTGTTTATTGTGTCATTTAGGTATTTCTGTTACAGAAATAACCAATTCATGCTACCATTACATTAAATACGGGATATCATTGTGTCCTACAATGCGTAGCACATCAGCCATTTCTAATCGTTTTTGGGACACAACTGTCCATGGAGAGACTGCCCCAACCAAAGTGGGACAGGTGGTGACCTTAGTCGCTGCTCCTATGTCGGTGCGGCGCTGACATGCGGCTGTACACCTTCTCTGAGTGTAAACACTGACAGTGCATTGCGGGACGAGCAGCGGTCTTATCGTATCCTTTGCTCCTTGGGCGGGTACACTTATGCCTTCGTGGCTTCTATTTGCTTCTCCGTTAATTTGGGGCCGGGGACTATGTTGCATACTGTACGTGCGTTTCATTCTGCACAGGACCTGGCTGCTGCCATTACTATTGTGGGCGGACCGTGGCTGTCAGCACATTAGGTTGCTCACCTCATGCCGGCTTAGACACGCCTCCAGGCGCATCCTACCTGGGCTCGCTCACGTACACTACGCACGTGTCTGTGATTCCGGTGCACTCTCATTAATATGTATATGGCGCTACTGCGCCGGATATTCCATGCACCGCCGGCGCAGGCCTTACGCCGGCCTTGCGCCGAGCTTCATGAATCCCGGGGAATATGTGTCATGACAAAGTGTTTTTATTTGTTATTTGAAATTTTTTTTGTAAATCAAATTCATTTATTGATATTACAGTTAGTAATTCTTTCCAATTTGCAGAGTCATTTGGATTTATCCAATCTGAGATTGTTTTAGATACTGATGCTTTTATATATCCAAAAAGCAGGAAACCAAGGTCCAATCCACACAGACATTCACTGAGCCCTTTCATCTCTAGAACAGAAACTTTTTCAGAATAATACAGCATATTACCCAACAGCCTTATATATACAACCCCATAAAGTCAATAGGCATAATTAACTAATTAATAAAATACTGCCCTGAAAGGACATTTAAAGAGCAACACACATAAATAACACTCTGAATAAAGGTGATGCAGTTAAAAATGTATAAAAAATACATAAAAAAAGTAAGTCCAAACCATATTTTAGGTTTAAAAATGATCAGGGAGAAAAAAATAAATATTTATACATATGAGAAATATAAAAAGTGTACTACTTTTTACCCTACTATTCTAGGAATGGTGTCAATGACCATCATATAAAAAATTGTGCCTTGAGCCTAAGAACAGAAATGATGGATACTGCACTATTGAGACCTGGTGCTTCTGACGCATTTGTCCTAATTTGCCATCTAAGCTCTGACATTTCTAAAAAGTCATTAAGTGGCCCACCTCTTTTGCCCATTCTAACCTATTCTATAATAATGAATTTAAACCCATGTCCTTCATTCGTTGCTACATGTGCTGCCAATGCATTTTGTGTTGGTATATTCTGTTTCTAAATGCATTTTTGGTTTTACCAATATAAAAAAACGGATATTGGGAACATAGGGGCAAATAAACCACTGCTTTACTACTACAGGAGACTTTCCCTTGTATAATATATCTCCCATAATTGGGGATACATATCTCCTTGGCTTCAATGATATATTGGCATTGTAGGCAATAACAGCATTTTACCATCCCTGTCCCTGTATCAAGATCATGTTTCTGCCTTTCCAGCATATTTTTGATACTACAATCCTTTTTATACACAATGCTGGGGACAGGGCCTAGTAACTGTGCTTGCTCTGCATCAATGCTGAAAATATTCCAGTTGTGTTGGATAATATTCCTGATGTTATAAAAATGTTGACTAAACTTAAAATAGCTGATTTATTAAAGAGGGTCCTAGTCTCTTGATTTTCCTTATTTAATGACCCTTCTCCTGTATGAAAATAAATATGAAAAGTGTACGTCCTAATTTGCGTCAGAAGCACCAGGTCTCAGTGCAGTATCCATCAGCTCTGTTCTTAGGCTCAAGGCACAATTTTTATATGGTGGTCATTGACACCATTCTAAGAATAGTAGGGTAGAAAGTAATAAACTTTTTATATTTCTCATATGTATAAATATTTATTTTTTTCTCCCTGATCATTTTTAAACCTAGCATATGGTTCATTCATGGAGTTACTTTGTTATGTATTTTTTATACATTTTTAACTGCATCATCTTTATTCAGAGTGTTATTTATGTGTGTTGCTCTTTAAATGTCCTTTCAGGGCAATATTTTATTAATTAGTTAATTATGCCTATTAACTTTATGGGGTTGTATATATACAACTGTTGGGTAATATGCTGTATTATTCTGAAGAAGTTTCTGTTCTAGAGATGAAAGTGCTCAGTAAACATTGTCTGTGTGGATTGGACCTTGGTTTCCTGCTTTTTGGATTTACCTGTTTGTGTGGAGCTGTGGTTTTAATGCTTTTATATATGTTTCTATATCAGGAAAGTTTAACCCTCCCTGTTTCCATGGTCTGATATGATGTATTAAAGCTATTCTGTTTTTTTTGGGAAACCATAAACATTTTATTAGGCATGAATGTATTTCTTTAAGTATATTCCTTTCTGGTAACAGTTGTAATGCCAAGGTTATATATAGGATCTTGGGCAGGAAAACCATTTTTATTAACTGTAGTCTATCTTCAAATGTTAATATTATTTTGTTCCATTTTCCCACAGAGATTTTAATTGCATTAATGATATTATTGTAGTTTTTGGAGACTAATTCATTATTATCCTTGCATAACTCAATTCCTAGATATTTTAAGGTAGAGTCTTGTTTCCCTATGATGTGATCTCCCTTAGTCTGCAGTTCTCTTTTTATTTAAAAAATAAAAATTTTGATTTTGATTTATTGAAATGGAGTCCTGAAGTCATGTGAAATTTGTCAATTAATATATCTAATTCTTCTAATGTCTCTTTTGTATTAGATAATGTTAGTAATATGTCATCAGCAAATAACCTTACTTTAGAATTGTATTGTTCATAAACATCTATTCCTTTGATTTTTATATTGTTACAAATTGAATCTGCCAATATTTCAATAGCCAGAGCAAATAGAATCAGTGACATTGGACATCCTTGTTTAGTACCTTTTGCTATATGTATAGATTCAGACGTAAAAGGACCTAACTTGACATACGCTAAATTATTTGTGTATGTGTGTGTATATATATATATATTCTGTAGGAGATGAACAAAGGATGCAGGAAATTCAAATAGCATTAAGATTTTGAATAAATAGTCCCAATTTAGGGAATCAAATGCTTTCTCTATATCTAAGCTAATTATGAGTGCTTCTTTATTTTTTATTAACATAATCTATAAGAGAAATTATCCTTTTAATATTGTCATGTGTGTGTCTATGATATATAATCCAGTTTGATCATTATTTATTGTTTTGGATAGTGGTACTTTCATTATGTTAGTTAATATTGTCATAAATATCTTATAGTCATTATTTAATAATTATATAGGTCTATATGAGGTACAGAGGTTTGAGGATTTGTTTTCCTTTAGGATTGGTGTGATTAAGGAATATCTCCAAGAGGGTGGTATTAAAGCTTGTTACTGAATTTCTAATATAGTTTTATGGAAGAGGGATAGTATCTTTGAAGGAAAAAGTTTATATATTCCCATAATTATGCCATCTATACCTGGAGCTTTATTATTTTACCCTCTTTTATAGTATCTGTAATTTCTTTGTAGAATTTGGGTGCCTGCAAATCTAGTTTTAATTTTTCTGGTATATTTATATTAGAATATTTTTCATCTAGATTTAATTGATCAATATGTACATTTTCTTTTTGGAAATGTTCCATATAGTGATTTCTGTAGGCATCAAGAATGTCTTCTATATCCTAGACATTTTTCCCCTTCTTTTCATGGAAGATACTTTTAATATTATTAGCTTTTGATTGTATTTTGATTCTTGTGGACAAATTATGTAGATGTTTGGGAGAAGTGGCCAAGGTATTAATTTTTAGTTTTTCTAAAGCTAAACTAGTTTTATGTGTTAGAATGTTGTTATATTTATTATTTAATACTTCTCCTTTCTTTTTCATCTCCAAATGATTTTGATTTTTTTCAGCTTTTATTGATAAAAGTTTTGATTGTAGGTCTAATAATTCAGCATCTCATTCTCTGATTTTTTTTATACCAAGTTAGGATTTTACCATATATGTAAGCTTTTAATGAGTCCCATATCATTATTTTATTTATCTCTGTGATGTAATTAATATCTAAGAAGAACTGTAATTCAGATAATAACCACAGTTTTAACCCTTTAATTTTAGTTATATATGCTGGAATTCTGGAGTTAAAGATTAATGGTTTGTACCCATTTTGAAGTTTTAGTATCAATTAATTATGGTCTGAAAAAGGTCAGGGAGTGATTGAAAAATGAATGATTTTAGAGTGCAAGTCATGGGCAGCAAATATTTTATCTATTCTAGTTTGGGTACCAAATCTATGATCTTGATGGGAAAACAACAAAGATTTATCTTCTTTAAATCTGAAAGTATCTACAAGATGAAATGATTCTACCCACTTGTTTAAAGCTTTTGATACAGCAGATGTATGCAGTGGTCTTTTATTTGTAGTTTCATAAATATCAAATATACAGTTAAAATTTCCTCCTAATATTAAGTTGCCTTTATACCAATCCTCAGCAACATGATGGTAACCAAAAGCAGGAAAACTCTTCACTGGTAAAACCCGTTGCCTTTATAATTATTGGAAATGAAATCCAAGTGTTTTTTTAACAGTTCCTGTTCCAATGCCTGGGAACCAGTATAGACTGGCTAGGGTCCATATTATGTTATTATATTTAAATATTACTAATGCCATAAGGCCTTCTTTATCTTCATACTTGTAAATAATTTCTGGGTTAAGCACATTTGTTTTACATAAAATTGTTACTCCTTTTGTCTTTGTCTTATAAGTGGATTACGCCAATATCATATATTCCTTAGGATTCCATTTGTAATTGTCATTTGTTTTGAAATGAGTTTCTTGAAGGAAGACAATTTGTGCTTTGCTCAGTTTTAAATATTTCAGTAGATTTGATCTCTTGCTAGGATTGTTTAAGCCATTGGTATTTAAAGATAATAAAGTTAAATCCATCATAGGTTATTTAGACTATGTATTTTTTGTTTTATTGTGAATATTAAACATTTTCGTATGATAACTATAAAGTTTATGTTTGAGCTTTTAAAGGAAATGATCAGTTTTATACTTTGAGTGTTTACCAATAAAGTAATGTTTTGGTCAGGCATACTAAAAATGTTTTTGTGAAATAAATTTAAATTAATAAATGTTAACAAAATTAAGGTTCCCACTAGCCATGGATTGAAAATCATTCCTAATCTGATGGATAAACCTATGTCCATCAGATTATCACTCATACCTTGACAATCCAGAACATCTGCGCTCCATAAATTGAATTATCATATGGAGAATATTTGTAATAGGAATAAGCAATATTTATATTATTTTGAACAGATATAGAAGTATTGTAAATTAGACAGAATTCTAATACAATATAAATGCCTACTTATTGTATAAGCAATTAATATTTACATGAACAATAGACGACAAGCAATTCAATCATAGTAAAGTAGGCTGTATCATATAAAAAACCTCAATAAAAGATTATAGCACACACTTATTTAACATATTCACCCTTATTGGTGAAGTATTTCAAAACATATTACTTAATATAAATAGATGGTAATATTTATACCTAATGTTTATAATACAATGTATTTTACTGGATAAGACAGAAGTGGCGAACTTCATGACACCCATACAGATGGACAATACAGTTACGACTGCTGAACCCTACACAAAAGCACTCTATAAGCACTTACACAACTGCAAAGATTGTGCTATCCCAAACAGAACCAAGATGCTTTCCTCTCAAAAAAGGAAGCCAATCTGGTGGTCCCCTGCCATAAACAAACTCTACAACAGAAGGAAGAAACTGTTGCAAAAGAGTGTAAAACCCCATGAGTGGAGGAGCTCCCTGGTCAGCCTCAGTAAGAACTGAGATCCTTTATAAGATCCTCCAAAGCTAGCTACAAAAACAAAATTGCCACTGATTCTAAGGGCAACCACAAAGCATTCTATAGCTATGTCAAGAATCTCAATGCCAACACCCAATCTGCTCTGAGTTACAGCACAACTGCATTAAAATTACATAACCAACTGATATTGCCAACATCCTGGCAGATAGATTCAGTGCTAACTTTACCACCCTCCCACCCCCTAAAGGGCCCATATCTATACAGGAAGAATGCAGAGCCACTGTAATCACATCTATGCAGGTAAAAGCTGCACTCTCTAAACCCAGAAACACAGCATCCATGGGACCGGACAACATCGCAGGCTGCATTTTACATGAACTTCAGAATGAACTGGCACCCCACCTAAGCACCATGTTCAATCATAGTCTCACATAATGCATTGTGCCCACTGAATGGCACCCAGCAACAGTTATCCCACTCCATAAAGGGGGGGCCACCACCGATCCTGGGAACTATCACCCTATTAACCTAATGAGCCTGGTCTGCAAGGCCATGGAATGTATCATCATGGAACTTAAAAACAAAGACATTGGTAACCTCCAAACTCTGTATCCCACCCAGTTCGGGTTTGTGAAAGGCAGATCCTACCTTCTGAACTTGATCGACTTCTTTTAGGCAGTCACCAAAGCTGTAGACGAGAGTAAGGTGGTTCACACAGCCTATCTTGACCTCGCCAAGGCTTTCAACACCATCCCCCATTCTGGAATTATAATTCCAGTAGTGTTATTATACACAAGTCCATATTAAATCCTGTCTAGCTAAACTCACTAAACTAGGTATAAATCCCTACGTCACAAGATGGGTTGTCAACTGGCTCACTGACAGAACCCACACTGTAAAAGTTGCAGACTCCAAATCTGACTTCAAACCACTGACAAGTGGAGTACCACAGGGTTCGGTCTTGGGACTTCTCCTGTTTGGTATCTACTTCTCTGAAGTACAGGCTAACTCAGAAGGTCTCTGGCTAACAAAGTTCACAGATGACTGCAAACTAGAAGCCATAGCTGAGTCCTCAAATGATGTGGACATCCTACAGAAGGGCTTCACTGAGACAGATGCCTAGTGTCAGAGGCATGGCCACAAGCTCAATGCCAAAAAGTGCATTGTCATCACCTTTGGTAAAAACTGTACCCATGAACTACCACATAAACGACAGTCTACTTAATGCCAAATGTGTGATAAGTGACCTTGGGACCCAGGTGGACAGTAGTCTCTCCTTTGATAATTATATTGCCACAGTAGTCAGAAATTCTTTCTATTTGGCACACCTCATTACAAAAGGGTTCTCATCCAGGAAAAAAGAGGTCATTGTTCCCCTCTACTTGGCACTCATTAGACCCATTATAGAGTGCAACGCCCCTTTTGGAATGTACCCCACAAGACATCTGCAGCAGCTGGAAAGGCCACAGAAGTACCTCACAAAGAGTATTACTGGCCTCAAACAGATGCCCTATACTGACCGTCTCAAAAAACTCTAGCTTTACTCTGTAGCATATCGCTTACTCCGAGGAGATCTCTGCCTAACATATAAAGCTATGTTAAACCCAGAGCAGTTGGACATGCTACACCTTAAGAAATCACAATCTCTCCAAGCTACATGCTCTAGGGACCTAAACCTTGTCACCACAATAAACAGGACATGCTGGAGGTATAAATTCCTGTCCCAGAGACTTCCTATACTCTGGAACAAGCTACCCATCTATGTCAAGCAAAGTTCCTCATTAGCACGCTTCAAGAAAAATCTTGTTGAGTGTATGGGAAATAGATAATACACCCCGGGGATCACGTCTCTGGCTCTGCTCGACAGGGGCATAGGAAATTAACTTTCCTGGGTGGCTTAAGCCAGGGAACCTTGTTGGCTAGGCTTACTTAGGCCCTTGGGCCGATAGCCTAGTACCTACCTATGAACCTATATATCAGAAGGTATATTTCATTGTTTGCCAGCATTTAGGTAATCACTTTGTTTGTTGCTAACTTACTTAAAGCATCAAGTTTGTTTTATGTGAACATTGATGAAAGTTAGTGCATTTTAATTATCAGTGCATCCCCCCATTTCCTACACATAAGGACTTTTATATCTGTCATTTCTTATTATAAAACGAGTGAAATTATAGGTTAAAAACAACAAATTCACTTATTGTGATTAATGATTACAAGTTCCCTTTCCATATTCATAAACTGCCAATTTATGGCATATAATGAAAGTTTTTAGATTTAAATGGCAGCATTCTATTTTGTATAATCAGCAAAGGTTAAACTGAGTGATTATTGTCAATTTAATACTGTTTGTTCAGAATGTGATTGTTATATTCTGTGACATTCCTAGTTCAGGCTTCTATTGTTTCCCTTGAACAACTTTGTCAGCTTGATGTCATGTATAAAACAGTAGTTAGCTTGGTAAGAGCTTAAGTATTATGTATGGTCAAGATGGGTTACAAAACAACAATTCAAGTTAAAGCAATTATATGACTTGTTATGCACATTTACTTATATGAGAAAATCATAATGCTTCCCCTTGATATTCAATATAGTGTATGTCATTTATGACAAGTTAAAACAGTAGTGGTATTATACACAAGCACATGTTATTAAACTGAGAGTCTATCATCAATTTAATACTATTTGTTCAGAATATGATTCTTACCTACTGTGACATTTCAAGTTCAGGCTTCTATTGTTTCTCTTGAACAACTTTGTCAGTTTGATGTCATGTATAAAACATTAATTACCTTGGTAACCGCTTAAGTATTATATATGGTCAAGATGGTTTACAAAACCTACAATTCAAGTTAAAGCAATTACATGACGTGTTATGCATATTTGCTTATATAAGAAAATCATCATGCTTCTCCTTGATGTGCAATGTAGTGTATGTCATTTATGTCAAGTTAAGACAGTAGTGTTATTATACACAAGTCCATATTATATCCTGTCTCTAATATCTAAATTCAGCAGACTGCTTCTTCTTATATTATGATTATATATTTTATGTCCATATTTACTAAAATCATACATTACATAACTATTGTGTGTTTTTTTTTTTTTTTTTTTTTTTGGCTGTTGCTTAGTTATTTGAGAGACCACAAGCTGTAATGCTTATTCTTATTATTAGCTCCTTCCAAGCATGTTTATACAGTTCATAGACTTTAAATTATGAGACCCTTCTAGTTATTTGTATTAAGTATATTTCCATCCTTACATACACACATATCAGTACTTCAAGCACAGGCAGCAATGCTAATCCAGTTTTGCCAAAATACCATTCACTAGTTCATGTGATGTGTTTCCAGGCTGTTCTTAAAATATCCAAACCAGTATTTGTCCTGTTCCATTTTACCAGCCTGTTCCATTCAGTGGCCACTCTGCCAGTGAACCACTCAACACACCTTCCATTCCTACAGATATTTCCACAAAGGAAATCTGATGACACTCTAGCACTTCCCAGCAACCCCAAACACCCCTTGAATCAGCTATCCCCATATGCCCAACACATCTGATCAAGCTCACCTCCCAGGCTACTGCAAAGGGTACTGCACAAGACCAAGTGCTCTTAGTCTTTCACAATAACTCAGACTTCCACTCTTATGTAAGTCATTAATGTGTTTGGACCAAAATACATTTTAAATATGAAATTGCTCTTATTAATTTTTTTAAATCAAGAATCAACTTAATTATCTAAATGAAGAGCCCCTTTATTTTATATATATATATATATATATATATATATATATATATATATATATTTTTTTTTTTTAAATAAAAATTTTATTGCCAAGAATCATCTCAGAGGCTCCTCAGAGCCATTAAGCATTATCGTCACTCTGTCTCTGTTACCGTAGCAACCTGGGAGCATCTGTTTCTGTTAGTGTGTCTGTGTACTGCATACCAGAGGCTTGCGATGCACCTGAAGCAAAGTTTCACTTCACTGCAACTTCCCTCCCTTTCAGTGAGGCAGCAGCCAGGAAAAGAACAGAGAGCAAACAGGTAAAAAAAAAACTCCCAACAAGCCACCACAACAAGAGATAACACATTCTTCCAGCCTTCCCACCTCTCACTCAGCAGATGTATAAACAAACTATTCTCTGCCAGAATATCCCAAATCACAGTTTTATCTATCACCTTCCCCTGGATTCAGGCTAAAACACCAATTATACAATGCCTCCCCTAAAATGTGCACGCTGATTGGCCAGCCCAACCAGCGTGCCCGTTGTAAATCCCTCAATATACTAACGGAAAAAGGTCCGGTCGCCCAGACTTTTTCCGTTAGTATAAGCTACTAATCTCGCTATGTTAAAAGAGTTTAACATAGCGACACAGGTTTAAAAAGCAACGGAGATCTCCGTTGCTTTTTAAAGCTGTCTCGCTATGTTAAACTCCTTTAACATAGCGACACAATGTAAAGCAACGGAGATCTTGCGATCTCCGTTGCTTTTAAAGCTGTCTCGCTATATTAAATGGGTTTAACATAGAGACAGCTTTAAAATAAGCAATGGAGATATCCGTTGCTTATTTTAAAGCTGTCTCGCTATGTTAAAGCCATTTAACATAGCAAAACAGTGCTTTTACCCACAGCTCTGATATACTGCGTAGGCATGCGCAGTACATCAGAACTGCCGCAGAATACCAGACAGCTGCGGAAGGGCAGTAAAGAGGCATTATACAATGCCATTATTTAAGAAAAGTAATTATTTCTTTTCTTAAATAATGTCATTAATATAATAATAACGCCTGGGTGTGGGTAATGCTGGATTACCCACGGTTGGCTTTGTTTGGTCCCTCGGGCTTCGCCCTCGGGACCAAACCACGCCAACCATGGGTAAATCCAGCATTACCCACACCCAGGCGTGGGTTATTGCTATAATCTCTCTTCCTAATACACTATGTTTAGACAGAAGAATAATGACATTGTACTAGCTGCCAGACACAGCTGCATCCACGCACACCATATCAGGATTGATCAAACAGCACTCGTAGCTGTGATACCTGCCATAATTGATATTAACTATATTTAGACAGAATAATGATGACATTTGTACTAAAAGCTTGCTACTATTATTTAACCAGGATATGCATGACATTTCTAAATCATACTTTAACTGAAGAAGGCTAAAGTAGTCTCCATGACAGCATATTTTTTTTCAAAACACTCTACTGTTACTGCTATTATATATGATGTTAATTTGTTATATTTGAGTCTGAACTCTGTTGAATGGTACCTTGTTGAATTAATTAATTACTTAAATTATTATAAGTAAAATCAGTGAAAAATGAACAAGATAAGTATTCATTGAGTTCAAGTAGGGGAATAGAAACTTCTATGTTTGTATTATATGTTGCTTTGTTTGGCTTATATATAATGTAAATAGTAACCCATCTTGACCTACATTTGTTTGTGAAGAATTATTGACCTCTTTGAACATTCTGAATAAATCATTACTGTTTCTCAGTTGTTTAAGAAACCCTTTTTTTAAAATAAAAACAGATGACAAGTGATGTACCATATCAGTTGATACTTTGAAGGATGTAGTTGTAAGAGTTAATTAGAAATTATTTTGATGTTATCCAAGACTAAGCTTCAAAATATATTTTGGATTTTAAACTGTTAGAAAACAAAGGCTTTGGCTTTTATCAAGGGATACAGTTAATTGGAAAGGGGTATTAATGGAGACTGTGACATATTTAGGTGTTAAGATACATGTGCATTTGTCTTTCCATTCTGATGTGAATGGAATGATTGCTTGTCTGTATGATCAATTAGCAAGTTTACATAGCATAAAGCACAGTCCAGTTAAGCTGACATTAGGTTCAGCATTGCTGCTGTCCATAATTCATTGTTGCTTAATTATTCTGGGTGATCCAGATAACTTATATTTTAAATTTTATGATTAAGTAATTTGATTTAGTACATCAACAATCCAGAACTAAAAACTCCAAAATAAAGTCCTACATAAGAATTGGGCTATTGTCAGATCATGTAACGATGTTCAACAATGGGTGAGTGAGACCTATGATAGGCTATATGAAAAAATGTGGGTCATGTACAATGTGCACACATGTCCTAGAGGGACCCTCTTGTGTAATAAATGAGACCATGATTAAGATAAAAAAGAAAGGTTCATGCCATATTGAGAGAGTGGTATATCATGCCTTGTGCACCAAATGCGCTGTCTACTATATTAGAAAAACTGAAAGAAAGCTTAAAAGTAGAATTTATGAATACCTTAGAGATATAAGGTTGCGAAAAGACACAAATGCCCTTACAAAACACTGTAATGATTTCCCTGACCACACTTTGAAGTTTATAATTCTGGACGGACTTGAAATTTACCCGAGGGGTGGCCCATGGACACTTTAACTAGAAAAACAGGAGGTTCTTTGGCAGATTAGAATGAATGCAACAAATTGGCCAGGTATAAATGATGGCCTGTCTTTAGCGTGCTTTCTTAAATCGAAGGCACTAGACAGATAAGAAGAGAGGTGTGCATGTATGTATGTATGTATATATATATATATATATATATATATATATATATATATATATATACACACACACACGCGCGCACACACATAGTTTAATCTACATGAGTTAAATGTTTTGAGGGTGAATGTTTTTTATTGTATCATATTATGTGTCATATGGTTTATAATAAGAGTATTATTTATATTTGATTCATACATATTTTTATATATATATTTAAAAAAAAAGATTTAGCCAGCTGTTGAATATTTTATAAGATTTTAATTGATAAATGTAACCCATTGGTGAAGAGTAATTGGGGGTGGTCTTTTATTTTTAAAAAGGGACTGTTGACTGTGGGCTGTTGTCTTGAAAAAGTCTCTGAATAAACAGAGACAAAAGCGCTTGATGAATTGCTGCCATTCAACTCATTTTATTATTTTTTCGCAAATAAAGTGTGTTTTTAAGTGAACCGATCTGGTTGCTGTCCTGTATCTGCTGGCGTGGACTTTATTTTGATTTAGTACATCACTGAGTTGGACTGAACGGCACAGCGGTGTGGTATTAGCATTGTCGTTTGACAGCAAGAGGTTCTCTGGTTCGATTCTTGGCTGGAGTACCTTCTGTGTGGAGTCTGCATGTCCTTCCTGCATTCGTGTGGGTTTTCTCTGGGTACTCCAGTTTCCTCCCACGTTACAAAGACATACATCTGGAGCGTTTCTCCCCGAGCCGACACTGAAAATTGTCTTCGTTCCAAGTTGGACTTTCCCAGTAAACAAATCTTAAATAAACTATTATATAATACAAATTAATTTTCTCTCTGAGAAGGAAAAAAAATCATAAATAGCTATTTTGTCAGGAATATGTTGGAGGCAAAACTGCGTGATGTTGTTGTTTTAAAATTCACTTGTAGAAAATAGAAATGAGATGAAGCAAGAACTCAACGTTATTAACCATGGTTGTTTCCTCTTTGTAAAAAGATTTCATGAGAAGTACTTCTTATTTTAGGAGTGTTTTATTATCAAGAAACACAAAATCCTTCTATTAATATGAGTTCTGTTGTTTTTTAAATGTGTTGAAGAAATGCTTTTCGATAGATGTAACAGTTTTTAATGTATCCGGTATTGATCAGTACCGCATGTTATTTGTAAGTGAAACTATAAAATGTCTTTCCTAGAGGAATCAAGAAGGAATGTAAAAATAAATATTTGAGTTGAACTGAATCTATCTTAAGCCATAGATAATGGCACCATCTCAAAAGAGCAGGAGTGAAAACAATAGAACACATAGGTATGAGGTTGAGCCAGGTACACCAGGAAAGCTGGGAGTGGAATGCAGAAGTTCAGAAAATTTTCCAAAGAAAGGTGTTCAGGAAGATGTGGGAGGTAGAAAAGATGGACCATGCTAAGAAGGAATACCGGTTGTTTAACAAAGAAGTGAACAGAACCATCATAACAGTGAAGAACAAGACAGTGGAAAAAGTCTAACAACATCTGGAAAGTGACTCAGTAGGTGGAATGAAGAAGCTGGGTCAGGTTACAAAATAATGACAGAAAGATGAAGATAGTTGGCAGATGCCATTCATAAAGGATGCCCACCACAGTCTGTGCACCAGTCCTGAGTACTTTAAGGGCAAATGGAAGGGGTAGTTCAAGAAACCTCTGAATGAAGAAAACTCTACAGAAACTGTACTGCTGTATGCACAGTCTGCAATGGCAGAGGAAAGTAAACCCAGTGCAGATGAAATACAAAGTGCATTAAGGAAGATGAAGTCATGGTAAGCAACAGGTTCAGAGCAGATATGATAAATATTCTGGGTGCATTATGAGAGAAATCGAAAGTACCAGTAGTTCAACAGATAGAATACTTGATTTTGGTGCTTGGAGATCAGAAGGTTGTGGGTTCTATTTCCACGACAG
Organism: Protopterus annectens; assembly: GCF_019279795.1. Classification (NCBI taxonomy): domain Eukaryota; kingdom Metazoa; phylum Chordata; order Ceratodontiformes; family Protopteridae; genus Protopterus; species Protopterus annectens. The sequence continues at coordinate 210,833,035 of NC_056727.1, read as the reverse complement.
GCACTTTGATTAATTTTCCAGTAGTGACACTACAGTGCAGCATTGGGGGTGGGGGAGTGGGTGTTGCACTCTTGAATGTGCTATTCTTTGAATGAGATTTTAAACTGAGATCACATCTGCCTGAGTTGGTTGTAGCTCATGTGGATATAAATGATCTCATGGTACTTGCTGAAAAAGAGTAGAAGTTCTCCAGAACCCTGGCAAATGTCCCCTAGTTAGTATGAATACCGTATTGGGTCTTTGCTGAAAAGAAGCCACTGGCCTAGTGGGACTAACCTGTATATATGTAAGTAAATGGTTCTTGAGCATACTCATCATATTATGGAGGGAAAGGCATGTCAAAGATCACTGGAGAATAAGTTTTTTAGTGCCAGTTTTCAAGAACAAAGGGAACTTACATATACAACTGCAGGCAGTACAGAGGTGTGAAATTCCTGCCACACTGCATGAAAGTGGTAGAGAAGGTGATTGGCAAATGAATATGCAGAAAAGTAGAAAGAGGTCTAGGGATCTTAACCTAGCCTGTGACATTAACAAAACATGCTGGAGAGACAGACATATCTCCCAGAGATTGCCACTGTTCTGGAATAAACTTCTAGTTCATATGAAGCAGAGCTCCTCACTGACCCTATTTATTTGCAGCCTGGACAAATGGATGGGAGACCGCAAATTCACCCAGAGGGTAGCACCGATGTCCCTCATGGACAGGGGTAGTCTGTGTTTATCATAGATTCGCCCAGTGAATTATGTCCATCTAACCAAGGACAATTGAGGTAACTTGGGATTAACATGGCAAGGTCTGTAAGGGCTTTAGGGCCGTTAGCCTAGTCACCTCCTATGAATCTATGTAAGATGGAAGAGGAGCAGTTCAGATTTGGATCAGGATGTAGTACAACCAACCAAATGTTGGCAATGTGACAACTAGTGGAGGAGAAGCTGGAGATGATTTAAGAGTCAAGGGGGCATTTCTGTACTTGGAGAAAGCACATGACAAGGTACTCCCCAAAAAGCTGATTTGGGCAGACTTGTGAAAGTATGAAGTCCCAAACATTATTAACATTAGTGTGGAACATGTACAGGGACACAATGACACAAGTACGAAAAGAGTTTGAACTGATGGAGAGGTTCCCAAGAATAGTGGGTGTGTATCAATGTTCAACTCTGACCTCAGTCCTGTGCATTCTGGTGATGGACTACAACATCAAATAGGTAAGAGGAAACCGATTAACAGATCTGCAGTGTGCAGCTGATGTGGCACAACAAGCAAACCCTGCACAAGAACTTTAACAAATACTATAGGACTGAAATGAAAAACATGAAGACACGTGGGATGACACTGAGTGCAGACTGTGCAGTGGTCATGGCAGCAAATAGGGGGAAATCAGAAGAAGCAGAAATTTGAAATAAAAGGGAAAATAGAACAGGTTAATAATTTCAGTTATCTGGGAGGTGTGGCTGAGGAGAAGAAAATCTAAATGAGAATGTCAAAGTTAGAATCAGAGGTGCTAGAGCCAAGTAACATACAGCGCCAGAGATAATGTGTGTGACAGAAAAATCCCAAAGACGTTGAAAAGTAAGATGAGCAAAACTGTGGTGCTACCAGTGCTTGTGTATGACACAGAAGCCTGAGCAGTTGTGGAAGCTTAAGGTGATAAGTGCTTGAGATGGGTTCTAAGATGCACAGTATCGGACAGAATAAAACAGACATCAGAGAGGAAACCAAAGTAGCCCCAGCTCCAGAGAAGGTAAATGAGAACTTATTATCAATAAGCTATGTCAATGGGCTCTACAAAACACTATTATGTATAATGCTAAGCAATTCAGGTCAATGTAAGCTGGTAAAGACTGTTTTACCCACATGTCATAGTGGATAATCTCATTTCAGACTAAGATTTAGGTTGTCACAGTCTCATATAAGCAACATGTGTATTTACAGGTGTAAAAATTGTATCATGTTTATAATATGATATTAAAGTATTTTAATTCAAGATGTGCTATAGTATTGATGCCACTATTTACTATATTGTTAGACCAACATTAGAATATGGTGGGGGTTTCTTTTCATAAATATTAATAATCTATTAACTTTGGAAAAGGTCCAAACAAGATTTAGTAAAAAATGGTTATGTAATAAACCAAGGATACAAGGAAAGATTGAAACTGAATCTATTTTCAGTTTATTACCAACTATTGAGATGTGATCGTATATGATACATGGATTTTCAAGATACTGTGCAATGAAGAGCTGTCTTCTATATTAGGCATTAGATTTATAAATGCTAATAAAGGTGCAATAAATAATAAATTGAGACCTCACTAGTAAACTGTGTAAAGTAAAATCAAAAGCTTTAACATTAGAGCTGCAGTTAGATTAAATAACTTGTCATGCAAAATATGTTTAGCTAAACCGACTATGGTATTGGAAGTTGATCTGAGGTTTAGGGAAAGGGATTCCTAGAACATGAATGAATGGAAACTGCCTTCTTAATGTCTCATCAGAAGTCCAAGGCCTGTATGATATATTGAAACATAGGAAACATCAGCACATAATTGTCTATAATCCCCATCATATAATTAAGACTTCTTTATCCACTTAACAGACTTCATATACTATATTATTTTCTGAAATCCATCAACCTATGAATGTTCCTTGATACCTGAACTGAACTCTTAATTTCAACCACATATAGTCAAAACAGGTCCTTAAGTTTTATTTTGTTTCTACATTCTGCCTGTGAGCATATTTCCTCATTTATTTTATACCTCTTCTCACTCTTACCTTGTTTTTTTTTGCATTAACCTGCATCCAATATCTGTCTATCATTCAATATTAATTTCCTCCTCTCTTTTATTACCTCCTCTCTCTTCGACATGTAAGTCATTCCATCGTTTTTCCTAAAGAAATCTCACTACCACTTTTATATTGCAAACATTCTACATTTCTGACAGTACAGTCGCCGTCCTTACCATTCCCTAAGCCTTTTAAATAATTCCTTCATATGCTAAACCAGTCCTTCCTTTCTCCATCTTCACTTCCCATCTCTGCCACAATTCCACATCATTTCCTGTAATAACCAGCCTTACAACTTCAGTGCCATTTTGTACACCATATCTACAGGAAAAATCCAAAATTAACAAAACAAAATACTGTATAGCATGTATCATTCTGATCCCTCTTTCATCCTCAGTCCTGCAAACGACTTGTGTCTTAATTAGATTAACTATGCATCACTTCAATTTGTAAAGCATCTGGTAAAAAAAAAGTATACAGTTGTCCCTATAGTTACAACAGTATTGTCTTTATTAAGTAAGGACTGATCTAGTGGTGGGCACAGAGGAGTAAGCTATTTCTTGTGGTCTAGGGTTTGATTCCTTCAGCCTGCACTGCATAACTGTGTGACTCTGAGCAAGTCACTTAACCAGACACTGCTCTCGTGCTGAATCTGAGCAATATTCATGGAGATCAGTGTGCTACCCTGGTAAACAAATACAAATAAAATAAAGAATACTGTTTTCAGAACGTCAACCTTCCTTCATGGCTTAGTTACAGCCTTAATTTCTTTAGCATGTTAGTCATTTCCTCTAAAGGATATGACTAAAACATTGATTCCTTCCTCAAAAGCATCTAAATCTTCCTTCTCCTTATGGTTATTGACATTCAACCCATACCTTTCTTCCGTATTTCATATTCTAGCAACTATTTTGTCTGTTAGATAATTTTATCAATGACATGTATTTAAACAATTGGCATTCTTCACTGTCTCTCCATTACTAATCCACCTAATTTCATGTCCTGTTTTAACTTCTTTACAGTTGCAGATAACACAGAAAAAAGGGATGAAGAGATATCCTTATTTTCTATGTACTGCATTCACCAAAGGTCTAATTTCTGGCACATTATAAACTGCTTCAACTCGCACTATAACACCTTCTCCCAGTTCCACTTGATTCAAAGGCTGAAATAATACCACATGATCTATATTAAGAAGAACCTTATGCAGGTCTAAACTTAACCAGTATCCATCTTTTGTTTTGGTTTGTACAGCCTGTCTCTTTATTCACCAGTTATACTATTAATTTCCTATTATTCCTCAATATAATACTCATTGCACATCCTTCCATACCTCTCAAACTCTTGGTGCAATAAATCTGGACAAAGCCAAAAATAACTGGGGGATAAAGGCCCAAAATAGTGACAAATTTTAAATGTAGCCAATATAACCTCAGAAAAATGCTGAAATAACAGGATTTGTATTAGCATGCATTTTCTGAAGGATATGAAGTCTGAAATTCAAATTTATGTAAATATTTGGTGACTTCAGGTCTCTGTGATTTACCAGAAAACAGCACATTTTATGGAGAATAGACCAAAAAAAGAGGCAAGAATCTGAACATTTTGTGAAAATTTGGACAGTTGAGAGGCATGTATCCTTCCCCTTCCCTGTTTCTCCTGTGTCTTGTTCAAACTTCACTTCATACCCATAGCCCTGTAAACTTTGCAGATGTTTTAAAATCTGTATTTGTAACAAACTGTTCTCCAGTTAGTTATCCTATTCTTCTCTCATTCCCTTTACAAAAAAAATGCAGTACTTTCCCCATGTATTTAGAGCTACCCATCTTCCATTTATGAATTGTGCGACCATCCAGGGTTTACATTAAAATTTTTGAGGACCATAATGGTTATCCTTGGACTTGCAGAAATAAATGTGAATTGATGAGAACATGTACTAAATCTGAAAATGGCAGTATCTTGGAATATGCTTCTTAATCCTGGAGTATATATATGTAGCAGGGTTGTGGAGGTACAAAATGGTTTAAAGGTATAACAGTGGATCTGTGTCATAAAATCATAAACTCAAAATGTTGAAACCTAAAATGTTAAAACATATTTAATGCAGGGAGTAAGCCCCCTGCCCCTAAGTCCTTTGCTGATTATATATACCAGTTCCAGGATCACACAGCAGTAAGGATAGGGCAAATTCCCATTTTAAGTATTTTGAGTTTTCAGTATTTTAGGTTTCAACATTTTGAGTTTTCAGTCAAATGAATGGAACCCATAGTAACAAGTTTTGAAATCTGCCAGTACTTATTTGAACTGCATTTTATTTTTAAACTGTAAGGGCTCACAAAATTGAGTCTTATGCTGATTATAGGAAACCAGTAATCTTCCCCATCATTTTTTTTTATCCCAGCCATACATTTTATTTCTTCCATCTTCATATCTACTGCCTATATATCACCAGTTCTTCCCTTCTTCCTCATTTTCTTGCATTTCCTGCTGTCGCCTTTTGTAACGCTAGACTTCTCTTTAAAGGACCTTTTGTACAAATTGTCATCTTTTATCCTCCACTTTGTTCATAGAGAGCAATACTTAAGTTACAAACATAAAATATCTCCTACAATCCTATAAAGAACAAATAATATAGGGATACATTTCAACCACAGTTTTTAGCATGTCAGCATTTGAAAAACTCCATCTGTCAAGCATTTACATGAATTTACAGGGATAGAAGGGAAATGCAAGACATCCTTTGTGTCATCTTGTTCAGTCGTCTTCTTTCATTGATCATTTACCACAGTAGCAGTATTCTGTTGTCTTCTCCTCATATTTTCTGCTTAGATAAAACTTGATCATTCTTTCTTTGAGCAGAATATTTATGCCTTCTGTGCCATATTTCATTCTTCTTTATTCCAGAGAAAGGTTTTGGTCTTTAAAACGTTTTCACTATGCTGCTATTTACTTACCATTTGTAAATCTTGCACTACCCCTAAATATCAATTTCCCTTCATTCCTTCCTTCCTTGATCAGTTTTACATATTGTTTAAAAAAAGTTGGAGTTTATGTTGCTCCATAGTATGACTAGGAATAATAGAAACTCATCATATTAAAATAAGTCTACTATCTGTCATATTACCACATATATTCCATACTGTATAACTGTTCTGAAATAGTTTTTCGAAGATCTTGGCCCATCCCTTTCCCTGCCTATTACCAGATATAACATGCATCATTAAAACATGTGGCACAGCTAAATTGTTTGTGCACTGCTTCTATGCACTCAACCCAGGTACAGTGTTTTTGCTGAGCTTACACACACACACACACACACACACACACACACACACACACACACACACACACACACACACACACACACACCAACTTCAGTTTGTGCTCTGCTTACACAAACACACACATGACCCAGCTACAGTGTCTGTGCACTGCTTACACAGACGCATGTGGACCAGCTACAGTGCTTCCACACAGTCTCAATCCAGCTATAGTGCATATGCACTGCTTTCACATACCCACTCAGCCCAGCTACAGTACACATACACTGTTTCCATATACTCAGGCCTGCTACAGTGAATTTGAACTATTTGACAAGTTAGAGTGTTATACCTGGTGGTTGTCTCATGAGCCAGTACTGTAGCACTAATGCAGTGTAATCGAATGCCCAGGAATCTGGTACTAATACAATTCTTTGTCAACTCTCTTTTCTGGGACCTTATAGTCACACTGAGGCTGCAGTTAAGGCTCTGTTCCTCTACACCACATTTGTGTTTACAAACTGTGGCCACTAATTTAACAAGTGCATTCTAATTTGTTTTGTTGCCTTCTTTTTCTTAAATTTTTTCTATTCATTTCACTCCATAGAGTATTTTAAAAGTGTTGTAGTTTGCAAAAAAAAATGTTTTTTGTTAAGAAAGGGATGTGCTCCATGTAATTACATGGAGTTATGCATTTTTGGTATTAGATGATTTTTTTCCTTTGCTGACATTCAGTGACATATCATGCTTTTTGCCTTAGTTTAGAAAGTATATTAGAATTATTATTTTATGCACCATGCAACAAACAGGTGAGAATAAAAATAGTAGGTAAACATAACATATGACTAGAAATGCGCACACAACAAAGGAAGAATTATCAAACATTTTAAAACTGAGTTTGTGCTGTTTTTTTTCCTCAAATATTTTTTTTATTTTCAATTAAAATAACATTTACATAATATTTTTAAATATCATTTTAAACAACTATATACAGTATTTACAATAGCCTGACTTTCAATTATATACACTGTATGTTATTAAATATAGAATTAACAGATCAGTTATCAGAGATACAATATTGATTATTGCAGAGTGCCCAACAAAGATATAACTTTCTTCCAAGGATTATTTACCAATGGCCTGGGATACATTCATAGTTCTTTGGTTTTTATTTCCATTAATGCAGTTGTCTTCAGTAAAATGTAGAATTCTTCCAAGGTTGGGGGTGTATTTGAATTCCACCTTCTGGTTACGCATTTACTAGATATATCAAGTATTGTCCATAACAAATACATATTTGTCTTATTCAGGTAGGGACCTTCATTTACATTTAGTGTTATCAACACTTTAGTTAAGGTAAAGGATTCATTAAATCAAGCTTGTAAAAAATGATTGATTCCATTCCAATATGATTTAATTTTATTACATTCATAAAAATATGAATCCAGTCTGCTTTATTTGAATTTTCACACCACCAGCAAAAAACATTTTTAGTAGTACTGATCTTTTTAATTCTATCTGGTGTTAAAAATGCTCTATGTAAGTATTTCCAGTTAAATATTTTCCAATACTGTGTGTTAGAGGTGTAATTAACTGATAGTAAGATGTTACTTTTAATTTCTTCTGTTAACTGCAAAGACTAACCTTCTATTAAGAACTGCCAGTATGATGGTTTGGGAATTGTTTCATATGTTATTAACTCTTTATATAGATTTGAAATGGAATTTTTCTTTTCGCAACTATTATATATAAATTCATACAGAAAACGCATTAGATTTGGAATATCTTTAAATGAGGAATTATTAATTAATCTGCATAAATCTTGAGTGTATATTAGAATGCTTTGTAAGATTAACCAGTCCTGTGTTGGAATATTGTAAGCAGTTTTTATCATATATATATCTAAAACTTTTAATTTATTTACACATTGAAACCAGCATAAGAATCCATTGTGCTCCCAGGAGGTTATTGTTTCCCTATATATTTTGTGAGGAAAGTTCTTAGTGGTGGTAAATGGGGTTAAAAGGTCAAACCAAAGTTTTAGATCTATGTTTGCAGTGATAAGTTTCCTAAATGAATTGATGTAATGATTAATCAGTGTTGTTTTAGAAGGTTTTATTATATTATATTTTATACTTATGCATAGTATGTACCAGGGTTTGTTTGATTTGTCTACAATTAAATTTTTTTTAACAGATTAAATTAATTTGTTAATATAGCTATTGTTAATTATTTCCAGTTGACAAAATAAGTTGGGTTTATCCAGCCTATTGTAATTTTAAGCACAGATGCTTTTATATATGTTTCTATTTCTGGGAAGTTCAATCCTTCTTGTTTCCAGGGTCTAATATGATGAGTTAGAGCTACTCTATTCTTTTTGGGATACCATAAAAATTTTGTTAAACATGAGTTTATTTCTTTAAGAATGCATCTGTCAGGAATTAACTGTGTTGCTAATGCTACATGTACTATTTTTGGTAATAAGACCATTTTTATTAATTGCAATCTATCTTCAAAAGTTAATGTAATTTTGTTCCACTTTTCTATATATATCTTTTTAATGTTTCAATAATGTTTTTATAATTTATTAATATTGTTTCATTTATATTTTTGCATAACACTATTCCTAAATAATTTAGCGTAAGTTCCTGTTTTCATATGATGGATTTATCTGTAACTTGTAAATCTTTTTTCTTATTTATAAATAGAAATTTTGATTTTGATCTATTAAAGTGTAGACCTGAAATCTTGTTTAGAAAGCCTTAGTTTAGAAAGTATATTAGAATTATTATTTTATGCACCATGCAACAAACAGGTGAGAATAAAAATAGTAGGTAAACATAACATATGAATAGAAATGCGCACACAACAAAGGAAGAATGATCAAACATTTTAAAACTGAGTTTGTGCTGTTTTTTTCCTCAAATATTTTTTTTTTTATTTTCAATTAAAATAACATTTACATAATATTTTTAAATATCATTTTAAACAACTATATACAGTATTTAGAATAGCCTGAGTTTCAATTATATACACTGTATGTTATTAAATATAGAATTAACAGATCAGTTATCAGAGATACAATATTGATTATTGCAGAGTGTCCAACAAAGATATAACTTTCTTCCAAGGATTATTTACCAATGGCCTGGGATAGATTCATAGTTCTTTGATTTTTATTTCCATTAATGCAGTTGTCTTCAGTAAAATGTAGAATTCTTCCAAGGTTGGGGGTGTATTTGAATTCCACCTTCTGGTTACGCATTTACTAGATATATCAAGTATTGTCCATAACAAATACATATTTGTCTTATTCAGGTAGGGACCTTCATTTACATTTAGTGCTATCAATACTTTAGTTAAGGTAAAGGATTCATTAAATCAAGCTGGCAAAAAATGATTGATTCCATTCCAATATGATTTAATTTTATTACATTCATAAAAATATGAATCCAGTCTGATTTATTTGACTTTTCACACCTCCAGCAAAAAACATTTTTAGTAGTACTGATCTTTTTAATTCTATCTGGTGTTAAAAATGCTCTATGTAAGTATTTCCAGTTAAATATTTTCCAATACTATGTGTTAGAGGTATAATTAACTGATAGTAAGATGTTACTTTTAATTTCTTCTGTTAACTGCAATGACTAATCTTCTGTTAAGAACTGCCAGTATGATGGTTTGGGAATTGTTTTATATGTTATTAACTCTTTGTATAGATTTGAAATGGAATTGTTATTTTCGCAACTATTATATATAAATTCATACACAAAACGCATTAGATTTGGAATACTTTAAATGAGGAATTATTAATTAATCTGCATAAATCTTGAGTGTACATTAGAATGCTTTGTAAGGTTAACCAGTCCTGTGTTGGAATATTGTAAGCAGTTTTTATCATATGTATATCTAAAACATTTAATTTATTTACACATTGAAACCAGCACAAGAATCCATTGTGTTCCCAGGAGGTTATTGTTTCCCTATATATTTTGTGAGGAAAGTTCTTAGTGGTGGTAAATGGGGTTAAAAGGTCAAACCAAAGTTTTAGATCTATGTTTGCAGTGATAAGTTTCCTAAATGAATTGATGTAATGATTAATCAGTGTTGTTTTAGAAGGTTTTATTATATTATATTTTATACTTATGCATAGTATGTACCAGGGTTTGTTTGATTTGTCTACAATTAAATTTTTTTTAACAGATTAAATTAATTTGTTAATATAGCTATTATTAATTCTTTCCAGTTGGCAAAATAAGTTGGGTTTATCCAGTCTATTGTAGTTTTAAGCACAGATGCTTTTATATATGTTTCTATTTCTGGGAAGTTCAATCCTCCTTGTTTCCAGGGTCTAATATGATGAGTTAGAGCTACTCTATTCTTTTTGGGATACCATAAAAATTTTGTTAAACATGAGTTTATTTCTTTAAGAATGCATCTTTCAGGAATTAACTGTGTTGCTAATGCTGCATATAGTATTTTTGGTAATAAGACCATTTTTATTAATTGCAATCTGTCTTCGAAAGTTAATGTAATTTTGTTCCACTTTTCTATATATATATTTTTAATGTTTCAATAATGTTTTTATAATTTATTAATATTGTTTCGTTTATATTTTTGCATAACACTATTCCTAAATAATTTAGCATAAGTTCTTGTTTTCCTATGATAGATTTATCTGTAACTTGTAAATCATTTTTCTTATTTAAAAATAGAAATTTTGATTTTGATCTATTAAAGTGTAGACCTGAAATCTTATAAAATTTTTCCATTACTTCTTCTAGCTCTCCTAATAACTCTCTGGAGTTTGATAGGGTTAATAAAATATCATCAGCAAAAAGCATTATTTTAGATATGTACTGGTCATAGACTTCTATTCCTTTTATTCTTGGATTATTGCATATTATTTCTGCAAGTATTTCTATAGCCAAAGCAAATAAAATAGGAGAAAGGGGCATCCTTGTTTAGTACCTTTCATTATACGGATAGATTCTGAGGTGAAAGGACCTAATTTAATGTAGGCTAATTATTAATATATATGTTTTTTAGTAATAAGATGAAGGGAGGAGGAAATTCAAATAATGCTAAAGTTTTAAATAGATATTCCCAGTTGAGGGAATCAGAGGCTTTTTCTATGTCTAATCTGATTACAAGTGTTTCTCTATCTTCTTTATTCACATAATCTATAAGAGTAAGTATCCTTTTAATATTATTGTGTGAGCCTGTTATATAAAAATCCATTTGATCATTATTAATTGTCTTTGAAAGTGGGATTTTCATTCTGTTAGCTAGGATTGAGCTAGGATTGACATGAATATTTTGTAATCATTATTCAGTAATGATATAGGTCTGTATGAGGTGCAAAGGTCTGATGGTTTATTATCTATTAGAATTGGTGTTATGAGAGAACATTTCCATGAGGGTGGTATTTTTGCTTCTGACTGGACCTTTAGCAAAGTTTTTTGAAAAAGGGAGATTACTGTTGAAGGGAAGAGTTTGTAAATTTCTGTAATTGTACCATCTGTCCCTGGTGCTTTGTTAGATTTACTTTCTTTTATCTTGTCAACAATTTCTTTGTAGGATATAGGTTTTTGTAGGTTTAGTTTTAAGTTTTTGGGATTTTTTTTATATTGATAAGGTTTGTATCTAAGTTTACTTGCTTGGTATCTAAATCTTCTTTTTTGAAGTGTTCCATATAATGGAACCGAAATGCTTCAAGGATGTCTCCTATATCTGATACTTTTTTCCCCTTTCTTTTCATGATATATACTACTAATGTTATTTGCTTTAGATTGTATTTTAATTCTTGTGGATAAGTTATGTAGATATCTGGGGAGGTGGCTAATGAGTTTATTTTTAATTGTTCAAGGCTAGACAAGTTTTGTGTGTTAGAATTTCATTATAGTTTTATCTAATTCCACTATTTCTTTTTTTGACTTCTGGACAATTCTGATTTTTTTTTTTTAGATTTTGCTGTCAAGAGTTTGGTTTGCAAAATCTAATGATTCAGATTCCCACTCTCTAACTTTGATTTTGTACCAGCTAAAAGTCTTACCAAATAAATATGCTTTTAATGAGTCCCAAACCATGACTCTACTGATGTCTGTTGTATTATTAATTTCAAGAAATAATTGTAGTTCTGACAACATCCAGGGTCTGAATTCTTTAATTTTCATGATACATGATGGAATGCTATTTGAGAGGATTAAAAGTTTAAACTCTATTTGGAGCTTCATTATCAGAGAGTCATGATCTGAGAAGGGGCATGGAACTATTGAGAAGTTGAGGATTTTTGTTTGTAAATCCTGAATTAAGAATAATTTGTCTATTCTGGTTTGTGTTCCAAATCTATGGTCTTTATGGGAAAATAATAAGGATTTATCATCTTTTACTTTAAATGTGTCTATTAAATGAAATTAATCAATCCATTTTTTAAGGATTTTGAAATAGCTGCTATGCGAAAAGACTTCTTGGTGGTTTCAGAAGCTTCTACGGTACAAGTAAAGTCTCCTCCCAGTATAAGATTTCCTTTATAATTGTTGAAAATAAAATCTAGTTGTTTTTTAACCATTCTTGCTCCAATTCCTGGGAACCAATATAGATTAGCTAAGGTCCATATTCTGTTATTAAATTTAATTATAACAAATGCTAGTAGACCTTCTTTGTCTTCATATTTATAAATAACTTTTAGAGTGATTATGTTTTTCTTCCATAGAACTGATACTCCTTTTGTCTTTGTTCTGTAGGAGGATTGAGCTAAGACTGTATAGTCCTTAGGGTTCCAAATAAAGCTATCATTAGTCTTAAAATGTGTTTCCTAGAGAAACACTACTTGTTCCTTATTTAGATTTAAATATTTTAGTAAGTTTGATCTTTTATTTGCATTATTCATAGGTTCATATGTGTATACTAGGCTAAGCCATTAGTATTTAATGATAAGAATGTTAAATCCATTTCAAGTTATTGTTGGAAGAAACTTTTTGCTTCTTTTTTATTTTGATTATTGTATTTATACCGTATTCTCTGATAACATTAAGTGTTATTTTTATGTGTGTAAACCTGGGAGTGTAATTTAATGTTCTTTCTTCTTTAAATATAAGTAGGGTAAAATTCTGGTCAGGCTTTAAAAAAGTACTTCTATAAAACATTAATTCTAAAGTATCAAATACAAGTAAATATGAATTTCCCATTAAACATGGAATGAAAGTTATTCCTAATCCAGTAGATAAAGATAGATCTATTGGATTATTACTCGTACCTTTAACCAACAATATAAACTGAGCTCCATATGTTAAATTATTATATGGAGAATTTTCTTAAAAGAGATATGAAATTCTATATTATTCTATTATTGTTCTATAGTATTTTATATATCAGAATGGAATGTTAGTAGTGTAAACAATTATTATGTTGACTTAGAAAATATCCAATATTTAGTTATCCTTAAGAGATCCCAAACATGTCACATATGTCATTTTGGATTAATTAAATGCAACAGAGGAGCATGCACTAAATAAGCCAACAACAAATAGATTATTACTAAAATAATTTGACTGAAAGGACTCTACAGGAGACAATGAGTGATTACCATTGAAATATTAGTTTACTGTAGGTGTACTGTCTTCCTTTACTTTCCCACTCTTCAGCTCACCAACTTCAATTTACACTTATGAAAAGACATGGCTTATCAGTGGTATCCCGACTCTGAGTAGAGGCGCCCAACATTCTAGTGTGCAGTGTTTTTACATATTTATAGATTCACAAAGCAGAGTCTAAGAATGAACTATGATCACCCTGACAATTCCCATCCTGCATAGGGTACCTCCTGCTTCCAGAATGGGTAATCATATCAGGTCCAGAATGAATGTGAAGGTACCTATATGGTAATCAAGACTTACTTTAGGTAAGTATTAATCAAATAGTATTTAGAGCATCTTAGAAAGTTCTCGGGGCAGTTAAAATACTCTTGAGCCTCTCCTCCCTTGACCAAAAACAGAGATATCCCTTGTTTTAAATCAGTACTAATAAAAGAAATTCAGCAAACATAGGTAAACAGAAATAACATTCAATAGTCCATCTTGTACATGACTCGCAGTCCATTAAACAAGTCAGTGACTATCACTTTAGTAAACATTATAAAGAAAAATTAGAAATAATTTCCTAGCTCTTTACATTATCTGAAAAAGCAAAAAGTTAACAATAAGCTATTTTAACTAAAAGTATAAAGCATTTCATTTTTTCCTTGCATGTATACATTTCTACTTATATTGGAGTCACAATAGCTGTCTTTGAAATATGTACAATACTTCACTTCTTCAAATCATTCATTTTTTAATTCAGGTTTTGTTTTGTCAAAATGGCAACAATATTTCAAGGGCACAATTAATATTTATATTGATGTTTCAAATAAATAACTTGTCAGTTGCCATTTGAGTTAGTTTAGAATGTGTGGTTAGTGCAAATATAGCATGTTGCAAAAATATTTATTTTTTCGTGTGCTCTAGAGACTGTCATATGCAAGTGACATATATAATGTAGCATATATAGAGCAGATAGCTTATGGATTCAGGTTGTTAAAGTAAATTATGTTTATTAGTCAGGCAGTTTCATTTAAATTCACAAGTAATTTGGGAACATTTCAGTTGGGTTTTCAGGAATGTGTAGTCCAATGTGAGTAATTGAGTCCACTTTTCCTCATAAACATATGTCGCAATTCATTAAACTAAGCAGAATCTAACATCCGTCTAATAATCATTATAAAGACAAAGAATAGTAATTTCCTAGCTCTTCAAGCTTTCTGATATTGCAAAGTGTTGGCAGTAAGCTATTTTAACTGGAAGACTAAAACATTTCAATACTGCCTTGTGAATATACATTTTTACTTTTACTGTAGTGTCAAGAACTGTCTTTGAAATCTATGCATTACTTCACTTCTTTCAAGTCATTCATTTTGCAGTTCAAATTATATTTTGTCAAAATGTCAATAGCATTTCAAGGGCACATTTAATATTTAAACTGATATTTTAAATGAATAGCTATCAGTTGCCAAGTGAGTTTGTACAGAGTGTGTGGTAACTGCAAAAATAACATGTTGCAAAAAGTAATACATGTCTTTTCATGTGCTCTAGAGACTGTCCGTTTCAAGTAACATATAAAATATATCTTTTACAGTGCAGACAGCTTGTGAAATCAGCATGTTAAAGTGAGTAATATAGTAATAACCTATGCCTGGGTGTGGGTAATGCTGGATTTACCCACGGTTGGCGTGGTTTGGTCCCGAGGGCGAAGCCCGAGGGACCAAACAAAGCCAACCATGGGTAAATCCAGCATTACCCACACCCAGAAGTGGGTTATTGCTATTATACAATGACATTATTTAAGAAAAAAATAATTACTTTTCTTAAATAATGTCATTGTATAATGCCTCCTTGCTGCCCTTCCGCAGCTGTCTGGTATTCCACGGAAGTTCTGATTTCCTCTTCATGCCTACGCAGTACATCAGAGCTGTGGGCAAAAGCAACGGGGAAAGCAAGATCTCTGTTGCTTTTTACTGTTTCGCCATGTTAAATGGGTTTAACATAGCGAGACAGCTTTAAAAAAAAGCAATGGAGATCGCCGTTGCTTTTTTTAAACCTGTGTCACTATGTTAAACTCCTTTAACATAGCAAGACAGTGTTTTAAAAAAGACTTATACTAATGGAAAAAGTCTGGGCGACCGGACCTTTTTCCATTAGTATAAGTCGATTTACAACGTGCATGCTGGCCAATCAGCGTGCACGTTTTGGAATATTAATGGGGGGGGTCATGGTATAATACTTTTTAATCAAGCCACTACATTTCACTGCACATGTAGTTTGGGAACATTTCAGTTGTGTTTCCAGGAATATATAATCCTATGAGGATAAATCATAAAATATATACAAATAGTCTCATTATGTATTTATTTTACCTTGTTTAGGTTTTCATTTTAATAACTAAACAACATTACTTTTTCTTATTGTTATCTGTGAGGCTAAATGCACTTCGCAGATTCACAGTGTCCTTGGAAACTGCAGCAATTTTTTACTGTTGCTATGGCAATGCAAACAGAATGTGAAGAATGCTTCTCTTCTCTTAACCAACAGTACATTTTTCCCTCCTTTTTTTATGTATTTGTTAATACTAAAAGTAAATAATTCAAAGGACATATGTACATGAATGGAACATTTCAGAGTTAATCATGAACATATCCCCAATCCCAATAAACATAACAGTGACTATCATTAATCTAATAAATATTGTAATAACAATTAAGTTCACTATTCCAATTAGTCTACCTTAAAACTAGATTATTTTAGACTATTATTTATCTATGTGTTATTAAACATATACAGACTATATTAGTATAGTAAATAGGAGAGAATTAAGAAAGGGAGACAAGATGCAGTTAAAATAAATAATGAGAGAAGAGAGACAGAAAAGAGAAAATATATACCATGTATGTTGATTTACAGTATAAATATTTTATGTGCTATATAACCCTCCTTCTGTGAAAGAAAAGTACCCCGTTTTACATACCTGAGGTAATGTGAAATCTCTCGTGTCATCTATTTTCAAAAAATATAGATAAAGATTCCAGTAGTTAGTTAACTTTGTTTTAAAATTTCAAGCAGTAAAATTCATATCATAGTAGATGCTTTGAGAGATTTGCATGTAACAGTATCAGTCTTTTGCTTCTTCTTTTTGACATCTGTCCAGACATTTGTTTCTTTTGTTCTCTTGAGAGAAGGTGTCATCCAATCCATATCTTCTGGTAAAGTAATCACATTTTTAGTTTTAATAAATGAAGAGGCTTCCTCTAAGTCAATAAAAGTCCTCATCTCGTTGGCATACAGTATTCTTATCTTAGCTGGATATGCAAGTTGTGCCTTGATGTTATTTTGTTTCAGAAACTTTATCATTGGCCACACTTTTTTCCTTTGTTCCATTATTCTAGATGAATAGTCGTTATCAAATCTTATCAGGTTCTGTTTATATTTTAGAGCTGCCTTCCTCCAAGCAGATCTTAAAATCAGTTCCTTATCCAAGCATGAAAGAAATTTGATAATTATTGACCTAGGAGGACAGTTTGAGTTAGTGGCAGGTTTCCCAAGAGCTCGGTGTGCCCCTTCAATGCCAAAGGAAAGTCCTTCTTTTAAATTTAAAAAGTCAGGGATCCAGCTTGATAAAAAGGAAATAATATCCTCACCTTCTGAAAGGAAGTGTTTTCAGGTAATCCGAAAATCCTGATGTTATTTCTCCTCTCCTTATTTTCCAAGTCATCTCCTTTATTAACCAACCAAGTGTTTTGTTTAAGAAGCAGTTATTTCTGTGTTTCATCTTCCTTAAGTCTGCTTTCTAAGTCATTTAGAGAAACCTCTATTCCTGTTATCCTCCCCTAGTGTTGTTGTAGCATTTCCTTGAGGGTGTCAGCCTGTTTTTGATTGCTTGTTTTAAGATTTTACAGGTTCTCTCTAAAATCATCCATCTTCAAAGACAACTCCTGCAGGGTAGATGCCATCTGTTGTAGTTTCTTCTTTAAGGCAGCATCCTAATGAGAATTCTTTGAGTAGCTCATTTTAACAAGTGAATATATCTCCAAGGTTTTTGACAGGAAATTATTTGTAAAACTTCAACAAAGTTTCTAATTACGTAAATTACTCCTTTATCTATAAGATTTTATACTTTGAAGAAAAAAAAAGAATATTTTTTCCTGTCTTATTTAACTAGTTATATGGAGTCCTAAAATACTGCTGCTTTCAGTTAGCCATTCAGGCTCCACCGTGCTGGGGTTTTTCATGGGGACAATAAGTTATGAAGCAGATTGCACATCTGTTCTGAATATTCCAGCCTGGATTTACTTGCAGCTGCTATTTTCAGTATTCAGTTAGATTTCTGTATATATATATATATATATATATATATATATATATATATATATATATATATATACCATGAAGTCTGTGGGTTGCATCTTAAGTTCACAGATTGATTTTAATTGGTCCCTTAACATTCTACCTCTGAGTAGATCATGCATTAATGCTCAGTGCACTTTTTTTTAAGATTCGCTCATTACTAGTTTCCAACAAAATTTTAACATTTGTATCACTGTAACTCTTAAAGGTCATAATTCACAGTTTTGTTTCAATTACACATTAATACCTCCAAAATGATATACCAGTCTATAATATTCATATTCTGTATACCTCAAACCAAACCAAAAGTCATTGGATACTGTACTTATTTTGATGCACACAAACACATCTTATGTCTTTGTTTCCCTTTAATAAACAAAATAAAACAAAAAAAAAGATTAAAAAACAGAACTATATACAATGCTTAATAACAATATCTCTCATCTTTGGTATGTTAAACCTTCCCTACTAATATATTCACAGACAGAATACAAACATATGAGCATCATATGCTTCTAATATTACATTACCTTTTTATACCTTTCAACTGTCCAGATTTTTGCCTTGTACTTTTGGTCTGTTCCTTATAGAATTTATGGTTTTCTGGCAGATCACTGAGGAGTGAAATTCACTAAATGATGACATACATCTGAGTTTCAGACGTCATATCTTTCAGAAAATGTGTGCCAACACAAATCCTGTTATTCTAGCAACTTTATGAGTCTATAAAAGCAATATTGAAAATCTGCCCCTATTTTTGCCCCCCCCCCCCATTATTTTAGGCTTTTTCCAGATTTCTTGTGCTAAGAGATTTAGCTTAGGCTGAGTATTACCTAATAAAGCTAATATATCCTTATATATATATGCTACAGTAGCCAAAATGATATATTTTTATTCCATAATTTTTTCTAGCTAAGCTACTCTCTCATCTGTCTCATTCATCCATAATTTGGCTTCAGTATTTTTAATTTTATCAGTTATCCATTTCCTTGTAAAAGTTCTTTAGTAACAGTCATTACCAAACAGAATTGTAGGAATAAAGGACGCTATTCCTAAATATTGTTCACAGTTGTGTAGGCAAGCATGCAGTAAACTCATGCACCATGCCCTGTGTAATTCACAATAGTCCCTCAGATCCAGCTGTATGATATGTAGAAGGAGCATTCACAACTGCATAACCAGAAGCATCCCTATATGCATATGGTATATTTTATATATATATATATATATATATATATATATATATATACACCTTTGTATTTCCTTGCCCTCGGTAAACAATTTTCATGAATTAGGGTTGATGATTAGGTGTTTCCTGCAATGCGATTTTGGGAAACTAATATAGACTCCTTCATTGTAATGGCTGAACATTTGGGGACATCTTTCTCAATATCTGCAGAATATTAAAAACTGTATAAAAACACATTTACAAATAAATTCCAGTAGATTTTGAATATTTATTGCTTACCACAATAACTGACGCATCCAATACTGTCTCATCAGTTATCCTTTTAGCTATCAACCTACAGAATCTTTCTCTCATGTGTCATTTTTTTGGCAAACTGAAATCCTATCTTTTAAAGTCTTGTAGGTCTAACTAAGGATCTAAGGATGTAAACCTCATCTGACATAAATAAAACATTTTGATGTGTGCCTCACAGATTACACCTTCTCTGCAACAGACTCCCCAGTCATGTGAAACAGAGCTCTTCCGTAAGCCTATTCAAATGTAATCTAGACCAATGGATGGAAAATCTCAAATTTACTCCTGGCATGTCATTTGTGGCCCTTATGGTCAAGGGCAGTTTGTAGATGGCCTCAGGCCGAGGCATATACCAAAGTAATTCTAGCCCATGGACATTGATAATGGGGAATATTGGGGCATGAATGGTTAGGCTTAAAAGGGATTGGGTGTTAGCCTAGTATCCTCCTATGATCCTGTAACTCATTAGACTTTTGGTCAGGATCATTTCCCCTATTTTTCAGTAATGATGATATCTAATCATGGGATGTAGCCTTAAGTAATTCACTAAACATCATGTGTTTTTTTTTTCACTTTGTACTAATCCTCCATATTCTAGATGTATAATTTAATCCATATTTCTGCTGTAATTGAGCCCACATTTTCCAGTTACAAGGAAACCACATCTGGTCCCAAAAGAGCACATGGATTCACCTAGCTTCCCATCTTTTTTTTAGATCAGTCTCTTCTGGCATATGAATATTACTATAACCAAAAAGTAAAATCAGATTCACACATTGGTACATCTTTGGCTTCGTAATCACATTTCTAAGTCATCACCTGTTCCATAACATAAGTAGGTTCCTTTTTTGTCCCAAAAAAGACTATACTGATAGTGTATCAAATAATTCAGTATAAAAAATTGTTATAAATGTAAATTTCTTACATTTGGATTTGTATGATACAGTTAAATATAGCTATTTAAATCACACTACATTATAGTAATGGTTGGGGGTAAGACATATTTAAACTTTATCATTTTAGATAAGAATTAATTCATCCCATGAAAGATGAGACTTGCAACCACTCCAAATGGAATTTCTTATCCGATTCTTAACTTCCTTCATAAAGTTCCATTGTGCATTTGCTGAAGAAGATTGTAGAATAGCAAGGGGGGGAGGCACAAAAATTGCAGAGCCTGAACACTCTGATTCAGCTCTAGCCCTACCATCTTCAATATCATGAGATAATTCTCCAGCCTTGTTTTACATCTTCACCCAGTCTCATTAGTTGTCTTTGATAGCTATTGTGTAAATTAAAATGCTTTTTTCCAATATACTGTGTGTACAGTGAAAGGAAATGTAAATAGTATGCTTGCTTTGCAAGAACAATTATGTTCAGCTTAGATATTAATATCATGTAGCTGTGGGCAATACTGTAAATGCATCCTGTTATAGAATAAAAGGAAGTTGACTTTTTGGCTTTCAGATGCAGAATTAAATAAATAAAATGCAGATAGGTCAAGTGACACAAAGATGACATGGAGAGACTTTTGTGAAGTCTTCAGATAACAGCAAGGACCAAAAAGGGCATGAAATAACCATGGACTTTTTCATGACACAGACAGAAACCAGAAGAACAAGTCACAAGGACATTAAAAATAACATTGGTTGAAAAGATTATATAAACTGGACAGTATTTTTTCATTCAGGGGTGATGTTTTAGACTAAGTGTGCCTTAGTCTATTCATCTGTCTAGCTGTGTTATAATAGAATTGAAATAGCTCTGACAGAATTAACTGTTTGGCAAGAATTTGTTCTGAGACAAATAAAATATAACAGATACAGTAGTACAGAGTTTGTCTGGTCTACTTTTGGGCATTTTCTTCAGTGGTGACATTTCTTCAGAGGCAAAATAAAGACCTCTGCTTGACATTTCTTCAGAAAGAAAGACATACATTCTTCAGTGCTGCTTAACAAAAGTCACAAATCAGTCTCCTCTAAGTAGGCATAATGCCTACTCAGCACTAGTACTGGCTCATATGGAAAACAGCTTATGTATTAGTTTAATGGCATTGTAACCTAAAACTTCTCATAGGCATTGAAAATGATTAGGAATATCCTCAAAAGGTCAGGTGGTACATATCAACACATAAGGGGGTGCTTTCCCCTGGAAAACAAACAAGTTTAAAGGAGATGATCAATGTTCAATATTTGCTCTTCCCCTGTATTTTTGATCTTTTTTTTTCCTCTGTTTCAGCATTTGGCTTTTTGAGCAGTGACAGTTCAACAGGGAGCTGAAAAATGTCACACATTCTACTAGCCATAAGAACAACACTTATTGCAAATGAACAAGTGAGGAGATAAAAATACATTACATTTTAACAGTTTCCTTTAGTCTGGCATGAATCCTGGTTTCACAATCATCACAAATGCAGACATTGTGCCAAAGATAAAACACTGTATTTGCTGCTGGCAGATGCCAAGCATGTTTTTGCTAAAGAAATTGGAATTCTGTGGGATATAAAGATCAAGACTAAGCTAAATAAATATAGCAGTACAAAATTTCATACGATTCATTAGTGCTGTGCTTAGTCCAGTCCCAAATGGCAATGGAAATGTTCAGCAGTACTATGCCTTACTGGTATATGGGTAATAGTGCCCTGCTACCCTCTTTCTGGCAGTCTATTAATGCTCAGAACTCCTCCCACTGAGTGTTTGTGAGTGTGAAGGACCAGTCACCTTACAGGACTAAGAATACCTGCCAAACCCAAGGATAGGACCCTTCAGTTTTCTAGTGCCACAGTATGAGAGAGATTTTTTTGGAAAACTGCTGCTCTTTGCTGGTTTGCTTCAGCTGCTGCGCTCAGATAAGAAACCCTTTTGGGTTTTTACTCCTCCCTCTGCCTTTTTATGTCTGTGATTGAAATGTGTATTCTGCTGATTTGCTAATTTTTTGTAATGGGAAATCTGCATGTGCATTTTTTTTTACTTTTATTTCAATGTAAGAGTGTTCCTGTTTATTTTAAGCTGCTTCTGAGATTCTTTGGGGTTTTTAACCATTTTAATGTGTTTTATGACCATTGGTGAATGTTTAACTGAGTTTCTGTATTTGTTGTCTTGTACTGTCATAACTGTAAGTAATTTGCAGCTGTAATTTCCATTGTTAAAAACTTTCCTTTGAAAGTTTTGACAGGAAAACTTGCTGTTTTCCATTTTTTTCCTTTGGGGTTATAATTATTTGAGTTAATTAAATAGATTTTCAGCATTTTAAAATTTTTTCTTTCATTTAAATTGTGATTTTGGTGTAATTTTATTTGTTAAACATTTCTGGCAAGAATTTTTCTTTGAGTTTATGTTTAATTCCTTGTCTAAGGCTATTTTAGTTTGTTTCTATTCATGTGGGGTTGAAACTGGCCTTTAAAATTGGGGGTACTTGTGACATGTATTTCATGCTTTGTGCAAAAATACTTAAATTGCTGTCTTTTTTCCTCAGTGCGGTATTCAGTATAGCATCCCTGAATAAGTTGTCTTCAGATTGTTGTTTAGAGGGAGAATGGTGGGATTTGTCCATTTTGTACTGGGTTAACTGTACAAGCAGTATTGGTATTGAAGGACACTCATAAAAAACATAAAAATAAATAAAATATACTTTAGCCTATGGCGTGTGACTTAGCAGTAGCCTCAGCTGTGGGCAGGCTGTTGGACCATGTGCCTTCTGTTATCTCCGGATCCCCTGGTGTGTGTTAGTATTATAGCTGTGGGTGACATGAGGGTCAGACACATTCTCTGAGGCCTTACCATTGCCTGCTTCAGGTATGGGAAAATCAAACATTTTAGGTGTAGGGGAAGATAGGCGTACAAAAGACGTTGCCATCATTTAATACAACCCCAGACAGGGGATTTTCCAACTAGTGTAGTGCAGGCTGAGAAGTGATAAAAGACCCACCATGTGGTATGGCAGCAGTCTGAATGTTTACTATGGCTACATCCACTGCTCTGGAAGTTTATTACAGGGTGATTACCTAGGTTTTAAGTACTGATGGTGCTTCCACCTCTGGTTAGTAATCTAAGGATCTTGATTTTGAAGGGGATCCAGTGTCTGATGTTCTTCTGATAATGAAAGGGTTTAGGAACCCATACAGATGTTTTCTTTTTTTTTTTGTTAAAAATCTTTTATTAATTTTTATCATTGACAATAATCAAATACATATAACCATGCCGATAACATAAATAACAAACTATGTACAATATTTACATCTGACCTGAATATATTTAAATGATATAAGAAAAATCAATCCGTGAAGGTTTGAGAACAATTAGAAAAAGGTATTCTTTCCTTCATTAACAATCAAGACTAATCTGAATTCATTTTTAAAGTCTTGATCAAAGATAGGATCTTCTTCCAGGAACTATTACTCCAAACTCTTGGTGCGATTCTCAATTCCTTGACCTTGACTTCCATCAAAGCTGTTTCTTCCAATAGACGCAACAATTCTTCAATTGTTGGTTCAGTGGAATATTTCTATTTTCTTGTAATGCACTTCCTTGCCACAGCTAATAAAGTCCAGAGTATATATAGATCTTTGTTGTTCATTTCCATTCTTTCATTAACATTTAACAATATTAACGATTTTGTTAATATAAATGAATCTGAAAATGTGGCTTGAAGAAATTTACTTATTTCTTCCCAATAGTTTTTAAGTTTTGTACAATCATATAACGTGTATCCAATTTGCCTCACATTTTTGTAAACATCTCCAACAAATAACTTCTTTGCTTGAATTAAATAAAGCTAATTTACTGGGAGTAAGAAATGATCTATGCAGAAATTTCCACGTGTATATCTTCAAAAATTGTGAAGTGGAAGTTAATTTTGTGGAATACAATAATTTGGTTTTTCTTTCCATTGATAGGGTTATTGTATGTCCTTTTGTGACAAAATTCCAATAATTTTGATGAGTTTTAACTTTATAACTCATTAAGATTTTATAAAGTTTTGATGTTATATTTGACCAATTATTGTTGTTATAAATAATTTCAAACATAAAATTTGTTCAATTGGGATTTATTTTGAACGAGTAATTGTTGATTATTCTGCATAGATCCTGAGCATGTGAAAGTACACTTTGAAGTACTAGCCAGTCATTATTTGTGATGTCATATGACTTTAATATATGTTGAATATCTAGTACTTTCTAATTGTACTTTAATTTTTAGTGGAAACAAATGGGAATAGCAGTTCTGTCCATAATTTTAAATCTGTATTGGTGTTTACAAATTTTCTGAAAGAGTCATAAATATAGTTTATATAGCTTAGGTTGGTAGGTTTTGTGGTATTATATAAAGAAGTTATGTACTTACCATAACGTTCCATGTTTGTAGTCCATCTCGCCTACATTCTTAATGGATGGGTTCGGAGCCGATTCTCGGCTCCAACTCAGCCGACTCTAAAGCTCGAGAGCTTTTACTGACTCGAGGCTAACCCCTATCCCATGGTGCCTTACAGCAATTCCCCAGATCTTGTTTGCAAGAAAGTAAATAGGTACATAATAGTCAGCAACTATCAATAAATATGCCCATACAAACAGGATACTTTGTATTACTATCCATGCTAGGTGGATGGACAACTACAACCAGGCCAGACAGAATAATTGATAGTCCACCAGTTCCTCCAGAAAACAGGAAGGGGGAAGGAGGGTGGGATGCAAAAATGTAGGTGAGATGGACTACAAACATGGAATGTTATGGTAAGTACATAACTTCTTTATGTTATGTAGTCCTATCTCGCCATAATTCTTGCTGGATGGGACAGCGTTCCTAGCACCTTTATCCTGAGTGGCTCAAGCGAAGAGACTCTTTAGCACAGTGGACCCAAAGGATGACCTGTCCTGGGAGGCCAAATCCAATTTGTAATGAGTGACAAAGGTATGAGGTCTTGCCTAAGTAGCTGCTGCACAAATGGCATCAACTGGGAGTTTAGATCTAAAGGCATAAGAAGTAGATACTGCTCTGGTTGAATGGCCTTTTACTTTGGCTGGTAAATGTTTGCCAGCAGCTTTGTAAGCAAAGGAAATGCAGTCTGAAAACCATTTAGACAAGGTGACCTTAGAAACAAGCACTCCTTTATATGTATCTGTAAAGGAAACAAATAATTGGTCTGATTTTCGAAATTCTTTAGTCCTATGCAGGTAAAACCTGAGAATTCTGTAGACAACGAATTGGTATAGTCTGTATTCTGATTTATTAGTATGATTTGGAAAGAAAACTGGTAGTTCGATAGTTGTGTTGAGATTATGCTCTGAACATACCTTAGGAAGAAAGGAAGGATTAGTTCTAGGTGAGACTCTATCCTTATGGAAAACCATGTAAGGAGGTTGAATGGTGTGAGGGCTTGTAATTCAGAAACTCTCCTAGCAGATATTATATCCACTAAGAATAATGTTTTCCAAGACAAGAATTTCAGATCTGATGAAGAAGAGGGTTCAAAGGGTGGAGAAATTAAAGATGTAAGAACTAGGGTTAAGTCCCAGGGCTCTGGTGGTTGCCTGACTGGAGGTCTGAGAAGGAGGACTCCTTTCAAAAAGGTTTTGCATGAAGAGTGGAACATGATTGGCTTTCCCATGTTGCCAAAATGATAATTAGAGATGGCAGCTAACTGAATTATGATAGTAGCATCTGCAGCTCCTTCATGAAAAATAGATGCCAGGAAGGACAGGATATACTCTATAGGAGCTGAGTAGGGATCTGTGCCTTGGTTAGCTGCCCAAATGGATAACCTTTTCCATTTACTGGAATATAATTTCCTGGTGGAAGGTTTGTGTGAAGAAATCAGAATGTATTTCACTGTAGGGGAAAGGGAAACACACCTGGCTATTCGTGGAACTGAGCAATGATGCTGTCAATTTCAGGGTTTGGATAGTAGGATGGAACTGCCCTGATTGATGAATCAGGAGGTCTGGAGATGGTTCCAGAATCCATGGTTCCTCCAAGAGATAGGGCCACAGGAAGGGGAACCAGACTTGGCGAGGCCAGTAACGAGCAACAAGGATCAGGGTACACTTCAAGAGTTTTGCTTTCTGAATTATTTTTGGAATGAGAGGAAAGGGTGGAAAAGCATAAAGGTGTCCCAGAGGCCAATTGTGGACCAGAGCATCCCTGGGTGACATCCCCGGAAGGGGAATTAGGGCAAAGTAGCTGCTGCTCTATTTTGTGTTCATGTACGTGGCGAATAGGTCACAGCAAGACTAGCCCCATTTGCGAAAAATCTCTTCCACAACTTCTGAATTCAGGGACCACTTGTAAGGCATCAGAATTGCTTGACTGGCTTTGTCTGCTATCACATTGGACTTCCCTGGGATGTGCATTGTTACCAGAAAGCACTGAGTGTCCATTGCCCATTTCCATACTCTGTGCCACTCGACATAGTGGGTAGGATGTGGTTCCTCATTGCTTGTTTATGTACCACACTACAGACATGTTGTCTGATTGAATTGCAGTTGTCCCAGTGGGAAGAGAACTGTGAGGAGCTTGCAACACATTTAGCACCGCTTTCATCTCCAGAACATTTATGTGCAAATGGTTCTCATGATCTTGCCAAGCACCTTGGACCATCATTCCTAGATAATGCCCCCTCACGCTATCTGGGAGGCATCCGTGGTCAAGACTGCATTTTCTTGAGGGGGAGCAAGTGGGCAACCTAGATGAAGTTGATCCTTATGTAACCACCATGTTAGATCCTTCTCACAGGAGTTTGTGATGAGTATTTGGTGAGACAGGGGGAGATCCTGCATTGACCACTGGGCAAGTAGTAGCCACTGAAGTACTCTCGTGCAGATGGGCTAGAGGAACTAAGAGAATGGTGGAAGCCATAGTCCCTAGGACCTGAAGGACTATCCTGGCCTGTACTTTGTCTCTCTTCAGCAAGAATCTGACTTGGTGGTGTAATGATTCTATCCTTTCTGGTGTCAGCTTTGCTGTTATGGTGGTTGAGTCTATTTCTGAGCCTAAGAATGCAATGTGCTGCAATGGAGATAAGGCTGATTTTTTAGGTTTATTGCATTGTCTAATCTGGCGCACAAGGATAGAGTCTCGTCCCTGGTTCTGATTAGTTGGTGCTTGGTGGTAGCAGTGAGGAGCCAGTCATCTAGGTATGGAAACACCTGAAATCCTTGACGTCTCAGGTGAGCCGTTACCACTGCCATGCATTTGTTGAACACTCTGGGAGCTGTAGTGAGGCCAAAGGACAGTGTTCCAAATTGAAAATGACTGGCTACCAGCTGAAAGCTTAGGTGTCTTCTGGAGTGCCTGTCCATTTTGATGTGGTAGTACGCATCCTGAAGATCTATTGAGCACATCCAATTGTCTTTCCCAATAAAGGGAAATATTGACTGCAGAGTGATCATTCGGAACTTCGATTTTTTTACAGACTTGTTGAGTTTGCTGAGATCTAGAATTAATCTCCAGTCCCCTGTCTTTTTTGGAACTAAAAAGAATTGTGAGTAAGTTCCGGATCCTATTTGCTCTGTGAGGACTTCTTGGATGATTCTTTTTTGCTGCAACAAGAATACCTCTGATGTTGCACAGTCTAATTGAAATGGGTGACGTGTCCAGTACAGACTGGTTTACTGGGGGATGGGAAACAAAGGGAATAAGGTAACCTCTGGATATTATGGTTTGTACCCGACGATCTTGGGAAATTTGTAGCCAGGCGCTTGGGTACAGTGAAAGATGACCCCTGACTGCCTTCAGAGATGGACAGTCGGGCAACCCCTCAGGAGTGATGGAAGGGATGATCAGAGAAAGTATCTATATCTCCCTGATGTTGCAGACCTCCTCTGCCACGAGGGTGGCGTCTTCCATTATATCCTCCTCGCTGCCTCTAGGGGAGGGTTGACCTTGTGCCTGAGGGAAACCTTTTTGGGATTTATGGAACCACATTTTCCCTCCTGTTTGACCCTTGGGTAGGGTCTAGAAGGAAGGAAGAAACAGACTCCGACAGCATAGGTTCATAGGTAGGTATTAGGCTATTGGCCCTAGGGCCTATACAAGCCTAGCCAAAAAGGCACCCTGACTTTTGCCACCCAAGAACATTATTTTCCTGTGCCCCTGTCAAGCAGAACAACAGAAGTGATCCCTGGGGTGAATTTCCTATTACCCATCCAATCATCAAGATTTTTCTTGAAGAGTGCTAATGAGGAGCTCTGTTTGACATAGATAGGTAGTCTGTTCCAGAGTATGGGAAGTCTCTGGGACAGGAATCTATCCCTCCAGCATGTTCTGTTTATTGTGGTGACAAGGTTTAGGTCCCTAGAGCGTGTAGCTCGGAGGGATTGGGATTTCTTTAAGTGGAGCATGCCCAACAGCTCTGGGTTTGACATAGCTTTGTATGTTAGGCAGAGACTGCCTCTGAGTAGGCGGTATGCGATGGAGTAAAGCTAGAGTTTTTTGAGTCGGTCTGCATAAGGCATCTGTTTGAGGCCAGTAATCCTCTTTGTGAGGTATTTTTGCAGCCTTTCCAGTTGTTGTAGATGTCTTGTGAGATACATACCAAAAGGGACATTGTACTCTATAATAGGTCTAATGAGTGATGAGTAGAGGGGAACAATGATCTCTCTTTTTCTGGATGAGAAACCTTTTGTGATGAGGTGTGCCATGTAGAAGGATTTCCTGACCACTGTGGTGATGTAATTATCAAAGGAGAGACTACTGTCCACCTGTGTCCCAAGGTCTCTTATCACACTTTCAGTGTTAAGTAGACTACCGTCTATGTGGTAGTTCATGGGTACAGAGTTTTTACCAAAGGGGATGACAATGCACTTTTTGGCATTGAGCTTGAGACCATGGCTTTGACACCAGGCATCTGTCTCAGTGAGGCCCTTTTGTAGAATGTCCACATTGTTAGGAGTTTCAGTTATGACTCCTAGTTTGCAGTCATCTGTGAATTTAGTTTGCCAAAGACCTTCTGTGTTAGCCTGTACTTCAGAGAAGTAGGTAAACCAAACAGGAAAGGGCCCAGGACTGAAACCTGTGGTACTCCACTTGTCACTGGTCTGAAGTCTGATTTGAAGTCTGCTATTTTCACAGTGCAGATAAGGTTTTCCCTTCTTGCTCGCACCTGGTCAAAGTCTCTTTTACTTGCGGTCCAAAAAGAGTTGAACCATCAAAGGGGATGTTGGTAAAGGAAGACTTAAAGGATTCTGTGAAGTTACATAGAAGCATCCAGGAATGCCTCCTAAGAGAAAGGAGCAGCAGCCTCTTCACCACATGCTCTATGTCCTCATCTGAAAGTGCCCTGGAGGAACGGGTGGAGACAGAAGGAGATCTCATCCCCTCTAAAATAGGAGACTTCAGCATTGGTGAAACAGGGTAGATAGCTGGTGATTGTCTCGATACTGAAGGTTGCCTCGGTACCGAAGAAACTGACGGCATCGAGACAGAAGAAGCGGAATCAGAGCCAGAACTCCTTTGCTCTGTCGCTTTAGACTACTTAGATGGCTCCGATGCTGGGACAGAAGATTTTCTCTTCACAGTTTTGGGAGCTGTCTGACCAAGTTCCAGCTATTCCTGGAAGGAACTAGTCATAAGACCCCTGTCTATTAACTTACGTTTCTCCTCATTAAGAACCCTAGTACTGAAGACATGGCAAAAGGTACAGGGTTTTTGTAAGTGAGCCTCTCCCAGACAGTACACACAGCTAGTGTGACTGTCAGTCAGTGACATTTTTTGTGAACACTTGTCACATTTCTTGAACCCCAAAGGGCGGTGTTCCTTATGTTCTCTGTCTTTCTCTTTGGACATGCTGATAAGAAAACAAGGCTAACAACAATTTTCAATAACAACAACACTAACTATAGCTAACAGCAAAGTTATGAAGAGAAGAAAAACATTTTTTTTAAGGAAGAAGGACTAGCACTCAGGGAGAAAAGGCCCTCTAATTTAAATGGGCAACTACGGCCCTCTAAAACAGGCTGTACAATCCTAAAAAAGTGGAATAGGGGATCAAGCACTCAACAACAATCACACAGGTAATAACTAACAACTATTAAAGGTAGAAAGTGAAGAAAAAGGATGAGAAATAATAAGATTTATCAAAAAATCTTCTATGTAGCCAATGAGCCAGTAAGGAGACAACCTCAAAGCTTTTGCGGCAAATGAGATCTGGGGAATTGCCATGAGGCACCATGTGATAGGAGTTAGCCTCGAGCCAGTAAAAGCTCTTGAGCTTTAGTATCAGACGAGTCGAAGCCGAGAATCGGCTCTGAACCCATCCAGCAAGAATTACAGCGAGATAGGACTACATAACATTGAATGTTAACACATAAAATGTGCCATAGCTTATTGTTTTTATCATTCAACATAAGATTTTTGGTTATATTATTTTCGCTTAAGAAAACAATAATATGAAGAGTCTTCCAATTGGAAAAAAATTTTGGATCAACCCAGTTAATAATTGTTCTAAAGATTGATGCTTTGATATAAGTCTCAATATCTGGGAAGTTAATGCCTCCTTTATCCCAAGGTCTAATGTAATGGCTAAAAGCAATTCTATTTCTGTTAGGGAACCAGACAAATTTTACTAAAATTGTGTTTATTTACTTTAGAGTTTGTTTATTTGGAGTCATAGGAATAGCTTGGTCTATATATAAGATTTTTGGAAGTAAAATTGTTTTTATTAATTGTAATCTATCTTCAAATTTCAGATAAATTGTGTTCCATTTTGCTATCTGAATTTTTATAGTGTTTATGATCTTTCCATAATTTATAGTTAATGTTTTTTCTAAGTTTTCACATAAGGTAATTCCCAAATAATTTACAGTGGAGACTTGTTTAAATATTATATGATTAGCATTTGACCATAGGGCATTGCTCTTATTCAAAATCATATAGTTAGATTTAGCTTTGTTAAAATGAAGATCTGAGATTGAATATAATTTCTCAACTTGTGTATCTAATTCTTTTAAAGAGTTTTTTGAAGCAGATAAAGTAAGAAGTACATCATCTGCAAATAACATAATCTTGGAATTAAATTGGCCATAGATGCCTATGTCTTTTATTTTTGAATTAGAATGAATTGAAGAAGCAAATAGTTCTATAGCTATAGCGAATAAAATAGGGGGCATCTGACAACCCTGTTTTGTGCCTTTAGTTATTGCTATAGCTTCTGAGGTGAATGGACCAAGTTTAACATATGATAGGTTACCTTTATATATATATTTTATCAATGTAAAAAAGGTAATGGGAAATTTAAAAAGTTCCATTGCTTCATATAGATAATCCCAATTTAATGTATCAAAGGCTTTTTGAATGTCCAAAGTAGCTATGAGAACTTCTTGCTTATCTCTGTTTAGTATGTCTATAAGTGTCAGAATTATTTGGATATTGTCATAAGTACGTCTATTATATATAAAACCTGTTTGGTCTTCATTTATGATGTGAATCAATGATTTTTTAAATTCTATTGACAAATATAGACATAAAAATTTTGTAATCATTGTTAAAATTTGAGACTGGCTTATAGGAGTTACATTGTTCGGGATCTTTATTTTCTTTTAGTATTGGTGTAATTAGGGAGAATTTCCATGAAGGGGGATTTTTTTTTTAGTTTGTACTTCAACTAGAGTTTTGTGAAAGAGAGATGTTACGAAGATGTGAATATTTTATATAATGCATTTATTATTCTGTCATGGAGTTTTATTACATTTACTTTCCTTAATTTTCTCAGTGACTTCCTTGTAAGAAATATGTTTTTGAATGTCAAATTTTAGCTTTTCTGGTATTTTTGTCATTTTGGGGAACTTTTCTCCTAGATTAGAGAAGTTAATCTGTGCTCTGCATGTTGTGTATTGCTCAGTATAGGGAAATTTAAAGGAATCTAAAATATCACTTACATCTGATACTTTATTCTTCTTCCTACAATCATGGGAAATTTTTATGATATTATTCTCTCTAGTTTGCCTTTTCACTCTCATTGCAAGATTATGCAGATGTTTAGGTGAAGTAGCATATGAGTTTAGTTTTAATCTTTCAATTGCTCGATTTGTCTTATGATTCAGAATTTCATTGTACTTTTTATTTAAATACTCAATCACTTTTTTGTTGTTAGAAATGTTTGTTGAATCCTTAATTGTTGATTTTTGTGATTTGTTCTTGTAAGTTATGCAATTCAGATTCCCATTCTTTTGATTTATTTTTTGAACCAGGTCAAAATGTTGCCATAGATATAAGCTTTCATTGTGTCCCATACCATAATAATGTTCATTTTATCAGTGTAGTTAGTATACAAGTAGAATTGCAATTCAGAATGCAACCATGGTTTAAATTCTTTAAGTTTTGTAATATAGGCTGGAATCCTTGCCATGTATGTTAAGCTCTTGTAATCTACTTGTAACTCTAGAATAAGTGATTTATGATCTGATAAGGGACATGGGATAATGGAGATGTTAGTTGTTTTCATATACGGTTCTTGAGATATAAAAATTATATATATTCTAGTTTGGGTTTTGAATCTATAGTCTTGGTCAGAGAATAATAATGAGTTACAGTCTTTTAATTTATATGTATCAATTAGGTTTAGATTTTCTGCCCATTTTTAAGTAACTTTGCTGTAGAAGTAAGACAAAGGATTATTTCATTTGTAGTCTCAGAATTGTCCAGAATACAATTAAAGTCTCCACCTATTATTAGGCTTCCTTTATATACTTTTTTGATGAGAGCTGTATGTTTTTTGGCTGTCGCTACTCCCATACCAAGGAACCAGTATAGGTTTACTAGAGTCCAAATTCTGTTGTTGTATTTTATTATAACTAAGGCTATGAGTTCTTCTTTGTCTTCATAGTTATAAATGATTTGGGGTTTAATAATATTTTTTCTTCCAGAGTATTATTACTACTCTGTTTTTTTTTTTTTTGTATAAAGAATGAAATAAAATTAAATATTAATTTGGGCCCCATGTGAAATTGTCATTTGTTTTAAAGTGATGCTCTTGCAGAAATATCAATTGTGCTTTATTTAGTTTTAAATATCTCAGTAGATTTGATCTTTTCCTAGGATTATTTAAACCACTGATATTTAGTGATAGCAATGTTAATTAAATGTTAGAAGAGAGTGTTTAAAGTTTATTTGTAAATGCAACATTTTCAATTTCCTATTATAATCCCTAGTTTGGAAAAGTTTTTTATCTAGTCTGTGTAATCTGGTCAGATTGACTTTTCTTAATAAAAAAAAGAATTTGAATCCATATTCAGGCCAATTAAAAGTATAAAAGAAAAATTCAAAATAAGTATTACATAACCTAGTAAACAGGAATTTTATAATAACCCATAAGAACCATGGATTGATATACACTCCTAATCTGACAGACCAGATTTGTTTTATCAGATTATATCCCATACTTAACCACAAAGAGAAAAGAAAATACCCCTCTTTTGGGCTCCATTTATTGTCACTGGTGATATTGATTTTTGCAAGTGTTTTAATGCAAGTGAGAGTGAATATGATTAACTGAGCCTAGAAATAACTACAATCACATTATATGTATTAGTTGTAAATTATAGACTGTGACATTTATTTCTAGAAATAAGATCAATCCTAAACTGTAAAAGAATAAAAGTTAGTCTAATTGTAATTTATTAATTAAACATATTATAATTATCAGAGAGTGATGATGTTATATATATAAAAATAGTAGAACTCAATTACCAGGATGACCACCCTTTAGAGAAGTTTTAAGATTAAGACAAAATAGTAATAAATCACTATGTTATACAGTAGTAAATTAGCTGTAACAGATGTGCTAAATCAATTACTATATTGATAATCATGTAACAAAAAATTCACTATGTAAGATATGGGTGTATATAAATGTTGGATACAATCTTTATGAGATTATAAGCTTAGGAAAGAATTGCAAATAAGAATTCCTTTTATATGTGTAATTTATCCAAGAAACAAGTAATAACCAATTACGATGGCATAAAAACTTTATTCCATCAGGAACAACTTTCACCCAAGAAAAGACTCTCAGGTTATAAAAAGAGAAGAATGAAAAAGTTATTGACAGAATATGTAACTACAGTAAAGAGGAATAGACATACTTGAAATGAATTAATGTAACAAAGCATATTATGCTAATCAAGTTCCATAATGTTGCTTTCCAAATCTAGTTCAGATTCCTCTTCCATTTTATAGTTTGTTGACTAGTATACAGAACCAATGATATTATGACTATTAATATTGAATTTCCCTTTTAAATATAGCCATCCTGAAATCCCTATAGATGAATAGGTTCAACACATCAAGGACTATTATATTAATTGTTAGTGGAAACCTTTAAAAAGCCTCACTTGAAATCATATGAAAAGGGGCAACGGACATATTTTACTATCCAGTTTCTTAACAAATAGCTAAGTAATGCATAATTCCAGGTTAAAATAGAAGCAACATCCAAAAGATATCTTATGGTAGATTATAAGTAGATTCAAAGCTAAGTTTTGCTTTAAAAAGAGCTTGAATCATTTAATAAACTTTACTGATTCCATAAGAAGGAGCAACAATGGTGTTTGTCTCTTTATGATGATAAAATGAAACATGGTAACATGAATATGCATCATTGTGTTAGCTCCGCAAGCATAATATGGGTCAGTATATTTTAGGATAATCTAGTGAAGTTTGCAGAGGATATGCCTTTTCTCTATTAGATGGAAAACCCTGGATAACTCTTTAAATGAATGGAGCTAATAAAGGAATTGAAACAGGTCAGTACATATGTTTATGAAGATATTTGTCTTTACTACACAAGTTGTAAACTGAAGCGTTTTTGCAGCGTACAGGTTCACATTAATGCCCTTAGCATTTTATCATTGCGTGGTAAAGGTTGGCACTTAATCAAGTAAATAAGCTTCAAAAGAACTTGCTAATACTAACCAAATGTGTGCCATCTAGCCACACTAATCTGCAATACAAAGCTATAAGAAAATGAAGCTCTTTCCATTCTTTCCCCCTAGAGATCATGTGGGCGTACCTCACCAAGTAAAGGGGGCATTATTAATAGCAAATAGTCTCATGCCGTAAGAAAACAAATGTGAGATATTACAATACAGTTAAACTTTTCCCAGTACAGGGAACTCATGGGAAAAGCTCTATTAAATTTCTATAAGCCATGATATACGTGTGCTCTGCTAATGCAGTAGCCCGGGCAAATGATCTACTGTGCCACATTACTTCATGTTGCGGTTCCTAAAAAAGCAATGTATTTGGTTTTAAAATAAAAAACATTTAGTCAATACTGACTAATGGAGATAATAAAGAAAATGTTTATGTGTACAGTAATTCTTTGTGTTATAGTTCCTAGCACAGCGAAAAGAACTAGCAAGAGTTTGCTGAACATGTTCGAGAGGGTGAGTTTAGAGCTGGCATCCAAGTTAATAGATTCATGAGGGATTCTCGTGCCTAGTTCCTAAACTGAGAATGTCTACTTGGAGCTTCTTAAAGTAAAAAATAATGAAAAATGGTGCCTTTCCCTTAGAACTGCAGTTCCGCTAGTATCCTGAAGTCTAAAGCACCTCTATTAAAACAATGCAAATGACCCATTTATAAGAAATAAAGAGATGAAACAAGTAATAAAACTTCACCCAAGTAGTTTTTATGTTCCTGGACAGCCCGCTAATCTAAGTTACTAAAAAGAAAAAAAAAACAAAAAAATAGGCACTACTCAAGTAATATTTAACATGCCAACTAGATATGCACTGGAAAACTGTTATTACTATTACTATTGGTGTAAATAGCTAATAGTATATATTATATTTAACAAACTAATGAGAAGGATTAAATAAAGTAATACATTAAAAGAAAGGAAAATAAAATGTACATACTTTTGTTCCCTTGTAGTTTAAGTTATGTTTTTATAGATTCTTTGAGGGAATTGGAGGAGACTATGTTTTTAAGATCAGTTTTTTTTCTTCTTTGTCAGTCCAAGTATTCTTTTCAGAAGATCTTTTTAAAGATGAGGATGCTGACCATTCCATCTCTTCTGGTATTTTGATTATGTTATTCTTG
The DNA here is from genome assembly GCF_019279795.1 of Protopterus annectens. Lineage (NCBI taxonomy): Eukaryota > Metazoa > Chordata > Ceratodontiformes > Protopteridae > Protopterus > Protopterus annectens. The sequence continues at coordinate 210,796,535 of NC_056727.1, read as the reverse complement.
ATAAAAGAAGATGCTTCCTAGAAGTTATTGAACGTTGTATTTGTATTTTGTTTTGCTTAAGAAGTTTTACTAGTGGCCAAGTTTTCCTCCTCAAGTCCAGAACTCTGGAGGAGTAGTTGTCAAATCTTATTTGATTTTGTAAGTTAAGAGACTCTTTCTCCAGGCTGATTTAAGTATAAGTTCTTTGTCCAGAAAGGATAGAAATTTTACAATAGATCTTGGTGGAACTGAGGGTGAGGAAGGGATTGGTTTACCTATAGCTCTGTGCGGCCTCTCAATGCCACTGGAAAAGCCTTCTTTTAAGTCTAATATTTCAAGTAGCTAAGAGTTTAAAAACCTAATGATATCCTCATTTTCTGCTCTGAAAGACTGAAAGTCCTTATATTTGTTTTTCTTTCTCTATTCTCCAGGTCGTCTATTTTGTTAATTAACCAGTTTTGCTGAAGAAGGAATTCAGTATGGTTTTCTTCTTCCTTAAGTGTCCCACCAGTGTCAGATAATGAAGTTTCATTGTCAGTTATTTTAGTTTGTTGTTGTAGTATTTCTTTGTTTTTTCAGTATTAGTATTTCAGTTTGTTTTTGGCAGCTATCTTTAAGGTTAACTAAATTGTCCTTAAACTTGTCCATTTTTATAGATAGCTCCTGTAAAGTGGCTGGCATCAGTTGTATTTCCTTTTTCAGTGATGTTTCAGGGTGGGAGTTCTTTGAATTAGTCATTTCCACACTGATGTAATAATCTCCAGGTAGTTTTGACAGGAAAATATCAGCAAATTTTCTTCAAATTTGAGATGTCGATAGATCAATTCCTTCTTAATAAGGTTTTGTTATTTTCATTTAATAAAGTAGATTATTTTCCTGTATTTTAGAGTAATCTTTTGGAGCTCCAAAAAGATGCTGCAGTTAGCCATCTAGGCTCTGCCCCCATACAGATGTTTTCTTTTATGCAAATGCTGGATAGATTTAGGGGGTTATTCAGTTGACAGCAATTATCTGCCCCAGAGATCAGCTCTTGGAAGATGAGGCTCTGGACCTTTTCTTCAGTAGTCTCAGATTTGGAGGATGTTTTTAAGAAAGCTTGTACTTCTTATCTGCTCATTAAGGCTCTGCCTAAAAAGTGTTTAAGATATTCAGGGTATACTTGGCCATGCCTGGCTTCCAAGCCCTGTTGCCTGTGGACCCTGCTTCACTGTCTGCTGTGACTTTTTCTAATAAAAGGACTTTGCTTCAAATCATGTTTCTTCGGATAAACTAGGCAAATGGTTAGAATCTCAAAGAAGTTAGCTTAGCATTGTGGCTTTAATGTGTTTAGCTACCAGTGTTTTATGTAAGAGTTTGTACTGAGATGTATGTAGAGCTTAGATGAGTTTCCTGCATTTTTACCTGCAAAAGGTCTGTGTCAAAGATATTGATGTCAGTGTTTCTCAGCTGTCAAAACATGCTTTAAAGAGTGCCTTGGAGGGAGCTGATGCTATTGCTAGAAATGCAGCATCATTAATGGAGATCAGGAGGTACGAAGAAAAAGAAAACTCAGCATATTAAATAAATATTTACAAAAATGTCTATATCAAACAATGCCTCATTATTAATTACTAGTTTAATTTATATATACAATTAATTCATTAGTATTTCTCTAAGAAAGTATTTAGCTTCAACCAACAATTATAAGAAGTAATTCTATGGACAGAACTTTTCTGATAAGTTAAAAAATGAAATTTTGAAAGCTGCACTTGAGTCCGAATGTGTGTACAGTAGCTAATCAGTTTCTTAAACACTGGGAAGACTGAAGTACGCTCATACAAGAGGTGTAGAAAATGTTTCATATTCCCTAATTTCTGTCCTTTAAGCAGGATATTTTTTCAGCAGTCTTCCCAACAGAAGTCTTAGTCCAACAAAAAACAAGGGAATAAAAGGAAATGGCAGAACCCCATCAAGCCTAAAAGAGGGGTTCCTTTCCTAAAAGGATAATACCCCTTCTCACTTATAACTGTGCCAGAGAGTGGCACCTATCTTTCTTAAGCCCTCCACCAGGTACCATGTTTCCTACAATTAGCTCTCAACAAGGAGCCTGGCCATCTGGTTTCCAACAAATGGGTGCTCAAAATTGTTGGTAGGGGTTACAGATGGCAGTGGAAAGAACATCTACCTACATTCAAAGGGGTACCTCCTCATTTGCTGGACCAGGCTGTGTTATTCCCTTATTGTTCAGCAAATACTGGACTCAGGGGTCATAAAACTAGTCCCTCCTTTGGAAGGAATGTGAGGTATCTATTCCAGAATTTTCCTGGTCCCCAAAACAGAGCTGTTGTAGTGACCAGTGTTGGACTTTTCCTTACTGAATGCATTTGCAAGGTCCCCAAATTCAGGATGATCACCCTGCAGACAGTGCTTCCCCTTTTGCTGGATCATTGCTTCATGATGATTCTACACTTGAAGGATGCATAATATCCTATCGCCATTGCTTATTGCTTTAGACGATTTCTGAGATTTGTTGTCTGTTCATACTATCAGTTTTGTCAATCGCCCTTCTCGCATCAATGTAGTTCACAGGGGAGAGGAGAGACTGAGATCTATGAGCAGGGGCAGGACGAAGAGGAAGTTGTCAGCAGATGCCCAGGTGAACCAAAACCTCAAGAAAAGGTGGGAGAAAACTGGGAGATGTTAGTGCATAACATTTCCTCCGGCCCACTCATGTCAAATGAGTTAGGGGTACTATCAAAGGGATTGACTTTTATACCTAGTTGTGACAGTAATTATGTTGATACTCTAGTACAGTTTATTTATTAGGAATTTGTGCCTTAGATTGGAGTTTAAGGATACAATACAGTTGTTAGATGGGAAATCATTTAAGAAGCCTAGTGTGTACATGCCAATGGTACCACCACTAGTAGCTGCCTTCGGTAAACTAGTTGAGAATGATCTGTATGACATAGAAAAGAGAGTGGGTAAGTCTAGTAAATGAAAGGGCAATTTAACTTATGCACAGAGAAGAGCCCTACAACAACTGCGGAGTGATCCCTCCCTTGTCATTAGACCTGCTGACAAGGGGGGTGCCCTGGTAGTTATGGACTCTGCGTTCTATGATGAGGCAATGAGGTCTATGTTATCAGACCAAAGGTTTTACAGTTTGGTGGAACGTAAGATGGTGGATATACATGTCCATAGAATACAGATGGTTTTGGATGATTTGATTAAGACCAATGTTATTACGAATGAGTTGTATGAATATTTGTTTGTTAGCGATCCCCTCCTGTCAGTGATACAGGGTCTTCCTAAGATCCACAAAGACATTGTGTGTCCACCCATGAGGCCTATTGTCGCAGGCAGGGGGTGGATCACAGAACCATTCTCGTTGTATGTGGAGAGGGTCCTGCGCCCAGTGGTTGACGCAAATGTTTATATTTTAAGGGACACAAAACAGTTCCTGTTGGATTTGTGTGAGTCTGTGAGATCTGTCCCTGTTGATCTCCCATATTACTTAGTCATGATGGATGTTCAGTCCCTATTCACTGTGATACCAAACAGAGATGGGCTGCAGTTGGTGTCTGTTTACTTGAAGGACAAATCTGGATTAGGTAGTGATGCAGTGGATCTGTTAGCTTTGTTTTTGGAAGATGTGTTAGAGAACAACATTTTTTGTTTTGGCTCTCAGTGCTGTTTACAGATGGATGGTGTGGCTATGGGCACTTCTTGTGCCAATAGTTATGCCAACCTCTTTTTGGCTGCATGGGAGACCAAGTTCTTGTTTGGTATAGGTGATTTTTCGAGGAACGTGATGTTTTATAGGCGTTTTGAAGATGATGTGTTTTTTATTTGGAAGGGCACGAAAGATGAGTTGTCTCTCTTCTTGGAGAGAGTTAATGGTCTAATGCAATATGTGAAATTTGCCCATGAGCATACCTCTCAACCTGGAAACATCCAAAATCTGGACAAGGCCCATGAAAAAGAGGCACAAATCTGTATGCTGATTAACATAAAATTTGCATACATAATTACACAACCACGCCCACTCCACTGGAATTCTGGGATACCAACTTTCAAACACAAACTGAAGAACAGAACCAAAATATAGCACCAGAGTCTCGCTGCAGCCGTGTACCATATTATTCATATTATCAGTCCCAACATCTTTAACAGATATGTGTGTGTGTGTGTGTGTGTGTGTGTGTGTGTGTGTGTGTGTGTGTGTGTGTATGTGTGTGTGTGTGTGTGTGTGTGTGTGTGTGTGTGTGTGTGTGTGTGTGTGTGTGTGTGTGTGTGTGTGTGTGTCTAACAGGTGGCATAACATACTGAGTTAGAGAAGGAATTTCTAAATTATTTTAAGACCTAGGGGCCTTCAGAAAGAAAACAAAGCACCAAGCAAAACAAAAATAAGAAAACAGAATTAAAAAAGATGTATCCCTTTCTTCCAGCCTGCCCTGCTCATATATATGAAAAAAAAATACATGCAATCCAACGTTGAGATTTAAGACAACATAGAAGTTGTGATTTCTTGGGTGCATGAAAATATTTGTGAACAAGATCCAAAGGTTTTCAGCACCAGTCTAAATTTGAAAATTATAGATAGGAATGATATTTGGCAAGACCAGTCATTCGTACAAAGATGCAAAATAATTCATTTTAATAAGTCTTCAACACAATATTAGGGTTTAAGGAGGCATATTTGTTATATTTCAAATATTGAGAAGAGTAAAAAAAGAAACAATGGAGTCGGCTGCTTCACTTCACACACACCAGATGAGAATTATATCTGTATTCATTACCTGTGATTTCCCAAGACACCATTCTCGTTTTTCAGTTAGGAAATTCAGAGCAGAGGTAACAGATGTAAATATTTTAACCATCAAGCTGAGCAAACATTGTCTTGATGCAGCTCGAAGATAAATCCTTTATATGGCACATTGAATCTTGCCACTCCAGTTCCCTACAGCATGAAGGTTTAAAAGGCAAATACACTCTCTAAGCCAGATAGCTCATAAATTGTCACAGTAACAGGGAGTACATATTCCACATTTTTTCAATCCATTTTGCCACACAGGAACACTAGTGCAAACCTGGTATGAAACAAAAGCTATCTGCCTAGCCTTCTGAAATAAACCATACATTGACAGCTCTGTACTTCATAAATTATTCTGTTTTACACACACTGCAACACATCAGTTTGATATGTTTTAAATTATGTAGCATGAACACACTAATAATTTCACTAAATTGCTACTTCTATTTTGCTTCAGCTTTTTAATTAAGAGTTAAAATGTAGGAGTCAAACAATTTGTGTCATTAAGCAGCCAGTATCTCCTAAAAGTCAAATGTTAAAAACATGTACAGAAGCAGTAGCACCACCACACACACACACCGTTTCAGCTTACTTGATGATAAATGCTTTGAGCCATCCATTCCCAATCCAATAGCGAGCAGCAAGCCCCAGCCATCCGTTCCCAGCCTTCTAACTAAATCCAATAGCAAGCAGCAAGCCCAAGCCATCCGTTCCCAGCCTTCTAAATAAATCCTAAATAGCGAGCAGCAAAACATCCATGCGAGCCGTTCCCAGCCTTCTAAATATATGAATCCTTGCCATAAATAGTGAGCCGAGCAGCAAAACATCTGTTCAAGCCTTATAAATAAATAATTTCCGGCTGGTTCGTTCCCGCTCGCAAAGCATTTGAACCAGCCGGAAATCCGGAAATACATGCTCTGTGAGCTGAATTTGGACAGGCTGGCAGCGCTGGCAAGCTGACGTCACCGCACACGCGATGACATCAGTTAAAGCACGAAAAACAAAAAAAAAAGCGTAAAAAAAAAATATCAAGAAAAAATCGGAATTGTAGGGGTGCCAATCGGGAATCATGGCACCCCTTTATTTGGACCCAAACACTTGGTAAAAAAACGAGTAATTCGGGACAGTTGGGAAGTATGCCCATGAGGTTTCTGAGAATTGGATTTCCTTTTTAGATGTCTACGTTCAGAGATTGGAAAGTGGCCTATTGAACGCAGGAGTGTATAGAAAGGAGTGTCAATGCAATTCCTATCTCCATAGATGCAATATGCATCCAGGTTACATCTTTGGTAATATTGTGAGGGGTCAGGTATATAGGACATCATGGTATAATCCCAGTCAGGATGGTTTTGAGGCAGATGTTAGGGATTTATGTGAGAGGTTTAAGAGCAGGGAATATCAGACATCTGATATGGAGAGAGGATTGGCAGACCTCATTAATTTGAGGGAACAAGCTGCTGCACCCTTTTTCTCTGAGACTGTAGTGGACCATGATGGTCCCTCCCAGGGTGTTCTGGCAGGGAGTAGGAACCATGATTTCAGAGTGCCTTTATATTATACTAAGGATGTAGGTAGGTTGAAGGATGTGATTAGATCACACTGGGGTGTGTTAACACTGGACTGAATGTGAGGGAAATTGTGGGTGCTGTCCAGGTTTTGTCTATAAGAATAGATCGAATCTAAAGAAATTGCTGTGTTATCCTGTTATGGATGGTGGAGGTGATAGGGTTGCTGGTACTGTACCCTGTGGTAGTTGCAACTATTGTTGTTCCATAGACACTGATGTCCATTTTTATCACCCTGTCTATGGCACTAACCATGAAGTTAGAGTTCATGCAAACTGTGAATCTACACATGTTGTTTATTTGGCCTCCTGTGGAGCCTGTGCTGCGTTTTATGTAGGCAAGACAGACAGGAAGCTGAGGGACAGAATAAGGGAACATCTCTACCAGATCAGGATTCATTCCACTGTCAATGCTCTGTCCAAACATGTCTTGTCTAATGATTCCACACACTTTTTTCGTTTAAGTACTAGATCTCACACACGCTAGTTTTAGGGGGGGGGTGAGGGATAGAACTGAGAGTATTGAATCTAAATGGATTGTTAGACTTAGAGCAGATGTTTTTCCTGGACTGAATGAGAAAGTACCATTGAGACCTTTCCTGAAGTCCAGGAGATTAAAGTGATATGTATGACTGTGTTTTTTACATATATTATGACAGCATTTTTATGAGAGCATTTTTATGAGAGGATTTACTGTTAGTGTTGTGCAGTTAGTATGAATTTATGTAGCTTTTTTGTTTTTATACATTTCTATTCATGTTTTATGAGTGGTATAGGTGTTTTTATTTTACTATGGTTAATGTACTTTAGAGTAAGCACTTCATTTATGTTGTATACCATGATAGTTGTACTGTGCCTTTAATGGTTTATCGGTTTTTGGTGCCTTTTTTTGCCATATAAGGGTGTACAAGAGGGGGGGGGGTTCTTTTGGTCTGAAGAAGAATATCCAGGTGAAAGCACTCACCACGTCTCCTGTTTGTATCACAATAAATCCGAATTTTAAAGTTCATGAAGCAGCGTTTTTTTCATCTTTGTTTCCTGCATTTTGGTTAGTGCTGTGTTTACTGCCTGCATCGCTACTGTGCCTTTTATGTTAGTTTATGTGCTTGGACTGAGTTTGGCACAGGTAGCGTTAGTCCTGTGGGGAGTGATATTTCTTGGAATTAAATTTATTAAGTAAGGTTAGCGCTTTCACGACTATACCAGTTGCTTCATCAGACCAATAAAAACAGAATAAAAGCAAACAGCCAATCTCACATTTTTGTACAATAGCTTCACATTTAAAAACAATATTCAGCCAATTAAAAAACATTTACCATGCTTCTTAATTAAACAGGATTACATCACCACATTGCAAGCAATCAGAAGAACTTTCAGAAATACATTGTGCTAAAAGAATATGAAGGATCAAAGTGACATCTACGTAACAAAGTTATTTACCTTAAAGGAAAAGTAACCTATCTTGTAAAACTCATAACTGCCTATAAAGGAAATCTGTTATAACCATACTATTGCATCCCTATAAATCCAATATAAACATTCTGATTTATTTATTTATTTCAGTAAACTCCAGGATGTAAAAAACGGTTTATTCGAGATCATATCATTACGTCTGGAGCCTCTATCATCTCTAAGCTTCAATATCCATCTCAATTCAATTTTCTCAGTAATGTCTTTCGGCTTTTCCCGGTTAGGGGTTGCCACAGCGGAACAACAGGTCCGCTGATGATATTCTCGATATCCCCCAGCTGACTACTCTCTTCAGCATTCTGTAAAGACATAAAATGAAAGGAGTGTGTGCTACCAGTAGCAGAAACATGTTTATCAAGCTTGTTTGCATTATTTCTTATGCCGATGTTATAAACATGCTCTTATTCATTCTTTAAAAGACCTATTGGTCTTTCCCACATAAAACAAAGTGCATACTTTGCATTGCACTAAATAAGCCATATTTCTTGTAGCACAGTTAGCTTTAACTCTAAGATTAAACCTCTCCCCTGTATCTGGATGTAAAAAATACTTATTCATACAGATACACATACAATAATTACATTTAGAGTAAGGATATGTCCTATCAGATCTCCCTCTTTACACACCCACTTATAATTATCTGGAAAACATAACATCCTGTAAAAGGATTTCCTATTCTTAAAATGAAAATGGGGATCATCACCAACTGAAGCTCTTATCTTTTCATCAGTAGGTAATATTGGCCAGTGTTTTTTTAACATATTCCTCCTTTGTGGGGTCTCAACTATATTCTAGAAAAATTGACTTTCTCCTCTCAAATCAGCATTGCAAGCAGATTTCAACTTCTTAATGTGGAAAACTATTTTGCTTATTGCTCTGACATCTGCAAGGTGAATTTCTGAGCTGCAAGCACTCACGGTGAGAGAACCTTACTTGATTTGCCTCAGGGATAGGGTTGTGTTATGCACTAATCCTTCTTTTATGCCCAAAGTGGTCTCTGAATTCACCTGCAATCAGTCTATTAATCTCCCTGTGTTCTTTTCAGAGCCTAAGAATGAGAAAGAAGAGGAACTTCATGTTTTGGATGTGCAGTGACAGCTCAGGTACTACCAAAACCCTTTAGGAAAGCTGAAAGGCTTTTTATTTCCTTTTCAGGGGCAAAGAAAGGTCATGCCATCTCTAAGCAAACCATTGCACATTGGTTGTCCTCTGATATTATTTTTTTGTTGCACCCAAAATGGCAAGGTAAAGGCGCATCCCACCAGGGCTTTCTCCTCTCCAATGGCACTTTGGCAAGGAGTGGACTCTAATTATGCTAGAAGCGGCAACTTGATCCTCTCTCTTGGTGCCTTTCTGAAGCACTGCAAGCTGGATGTCTTTTCTAAATCCAGAGCAGGCTTTATGAAGACCATTCTCAAGGGGCTCCTGGACCTTATTCTTAATCCTTCCAGGCTTTTTAAGCTTTGGAAATCGACCCATATGGAAGTAAGGCAGTGGGCTGAACATAGTATAGTTGCATTAGTCCTGTTAGTCCTACTTGTCTGTAACAGTAGATGTTCATAAAACACACAAAACACACTGCCTCTCTCTCTCTCTCTCTCTCTCTCTTTTTTTTTTTTTAGAGATGACACTAAATTTTGGTATGTTCGCAAATCTTGCATTTTCATCTGCTCCTCCTGCTGGACCGTATAAAACTGAAGGGTCTTGTCTGTGGGTTTTAATGATGGTCCTGGTCCTGCCAGGTAATTAGTCCTTCACACCCACAGGCAGGCAGTGGCAGGAGCTCTGAGATTTGATAGACTGCCAGAGGGAGGGTGGTAGGGCACTACTACCCATATGCCAGTAAGGCAGTGCATTCTAAAAATATCTGCTGTTACACGTTAAGTAGGACTTATGCAACTATACAGAGGTGATAAAGTGTTAGATGACTGACAAAAGTAGAATAGAGCAGGTGGGCCACACCCATAGACCTGGTACTAAAACAGGAAGGGCATAATATGTATGTATTTGTGAAGATTTTTGGTCTATCCTCATGAGAGAAGGAACACAAGGACATTAATTCCTAGCATTTTTAGAGACTACCAATCACTGGAAGGCCTAAATATCTTTTTCTTATGGACTAGCCTAAAATTAATGCTACTGCTTTGCTCCTGGTGAGAGGAGGAACAGAGGGACATTGGTGTCTGATGATCTGTGATAGGGCAGTGTTTATGGGACTTCATTGAATGGTCTGTTTGCAGTTTTGTTAAGAATCTCTTCAGGTCCTTCATGCAGCTTAGATTTCTGTTGCGTCCATCTTAGAGAAGAAAATAGCAAATTTACTAAACCTATAAAAATCTGGGTGAATACTGCTTCGCACAAGGTAGCCTAGTATTGGTGCTGCTGTTATGCTTCTGTTGAGAGAAGGAGCAAAGTGCAATTTAAATCATTTTAGAGTACTGCTTTCCTGTCTTATGTTAAGTGTCTGCTGCTTGATTTACTGTGTAAATTGAGTATTGCCTGCACTTTCAGACTGTATTACTGTTTTTAAGTTGATTTATTACACTTTCAGGCTCATTCAGTGATTTCAAATTAGAAGGGTTAGGTCTGAATTCTAGTGATAGTGGAGAGTAGCCTGGTCTCATTCTGTGCTGAGAATTACTGAGGAAATCTTGGAGAATGTTCATTGTGATTGGCCAGAGGGCTGTTTTGCTTGTTTGATGTTTTTTTGAGCCTGTATAAAAGCATTCTGTTTGTGTGTGGCTTTGCATCATGCAACGCTGGTCAGCAGTGCCCTGTACTGATGCAGGCACTTAAAACTGAAATTTTTATATAAAACTACCTCCAAATTTCCTCAGTGTTTAGTTGCACAAAGAGCTAGTTTGCACATTGAGGATCTCTGACCCATGAGTTTAGTCTTAGTCTTGATTCTTACCCAAGCTAGCCAGCTGTAAATTCCTGTTGTATCCCCTTGTTGATAATGTAATAAGGATCTGTAAGCACTTTCCTACTATCACTCCAGCCAGTTTGATGGATGCAGGCAGTGTGAGCCAATGTAGGAACTGTCTCATGTTTACTTCATCCACCTAGTTCTTAAACTGATATGGTATGTGGCAGATGTTACCCAATGTCACTGGAGGAATGGCTTTCACATATAAACAGGTCAGAAATACACACACACACTACACCCGCAACAGTTGGTATGGACCAGGTGCACAGACTCACATATGCTGAGGCTATTAAATGTAATCTTCCTAAACCCCAAAGGCCTAGGGTTACCACCTGTCCCACTTTGCGAGGGACAGTCCCTCTTTTGGTAGTTGTGTCCTGCAAAACAATTGTAAAAATGGCAAATGTCCCGAGATTTTAGGACAAAATTATTTCCTATATTTTATGTAATAGTTGCATAAAACAGTTATTCTGTATCTGAAACACCTAAATGTTATAAGAAACAGAATATGCAACTAAAATGCTACAAGAACAAGCTTTAATTTAGGAAAAAAGTTAAGTTATGTCCTCTGTACTGGCTGTGGGTATGTTTCGGCCTGCAAAATCTGATGTTTGTATCAAAAATGCCCCACTTTGGGCATTTGAAAAGGTGGCAACTCTACAAAGGCCTCTCATCAGATGTTGCCCTTGCAATAAGTATCCTCAGCAACCTGAAAAGCACTCTACAAAATTAAAACCCACCATGACACATACGACTACATCTCAAGGTATTGCAACTTCTGAGCCCATAAAGCAAAGCACCACACAACCCAATATGTTAGTCATAAGAGACTGCATTATGAGACACACAGATGTCCCACTCACCAGGCTGAGTAAGGACAGTGAGTAAGTCAGTTGCTTATTATGGGCCAGGAGCCTCCAGATCATGCATGTAATCAGGACATTGAACCACAAGTGCCAGTACGGGTCTTAGCCCATGTGGCTTAAGTGACCTGAGAAGTACCTCCTTGGACTATATGAAGACAGACGAGATGGAGCTGTCAGAATATGTGTCCCAGGCTGGTGTCATTGAGCAACATTTTAATATTGGCTTAAACCTTGTCTTTCCCTATAGTGCCGTTTTAAGCATTGCCAATCTAATAATCCCTTCTGATAAAGCAAAACCAACCTAAGAAAATCTAAAGATCGTACTGCTCGATGCCAGAAGTCTACACAAGAAACACAACTCCCTGCAAGCTCTCCTCAACTTGAAAAATGTAGATGTCTGTGCAAATACTGAGTTGGTTTAAAGCCGCAGAGAGCCCCCCAGCAGTGCAGGGCTATAATGCGTTCAACATATTTAGACCTTCTACTGTATAGGAAGGGACAAATGGTGGAGGTGTCTCAATTTACATCCAAAACAAACATATCTTAAGGCTGGTCAAACAGCATGAAGTGCTTGAGCTTCTCCATGTCCAAATTACAATAGGCAAAGTCCCGTACCATATTCTTGCAAGCTATAGATCCCCTTCTATTTCCCAGGGAATGCATAACACATGCTTAAACATACTGGAGACTATCCCATTCAACCCAACATCATATTAATGGGCAATTTTAACTACCTTACTATAAAATGGGAATCATACATGACTCCAAACATACAGGCCCAGAGATTTGTGGACTTCATAAAGACAAACACCCTAAGCCAACTTGCATGTGTGCCCACTAAAGGTACTAACACCATTTATCTGGCCCTCACAAACATAGAAGAACATTACCCGCCCCCCCACCAGTGTAATGTCCTCACTGGTCAGGTCAGACTATAAAGTCCAACTCTGGAATGTTTAAGAATTCTAAGGAAGACTTCCTACTATTAAGTACAAAGCCCTATAAAAATTTCAAGTTCTCCAAATTCTGGGAACACCACTGCCTATGCCAAACTGTTCACAGAAATCCTATACAGTCAAGTTAATTGCTGCATAATTGCACCAGTACCTAACCAGAATAAGCACAGGGAAAACTCAAAAAAAGCAAGCCACCCTGGTAGAATCCATTGTAAAACAAAAGGAAGTGAACAGTGACAAAACTTAAGAAGTGTAATGCCCAGCAAGGTAAATACTCCCTCATCAATCTAAATAAGCAACTCCAGGGACTATTTAAGTGTAACATAGCTTCCCAGGTGAAGGACAATAAAAAGACATTCTTTAATACATCTACAGTCTCAAAGGCAATACACAACAATGTGTTTTACTAATTGTAAATGGTGCCACTTATACTGGGCTGAATTCTACAAGATATAGCAAATTTACTGGCCAACACATTTTTCTCCAGTTTTATTCCCTTTCCCCCACAAATAACCCCTAAGGAAACCATACATCTTAAGTTCCCCAATTGTCATTAAGGAACAGGTCCTTAATTCACTCTCCAAGGCTAAGAACACTGCGTTAATGGGTCCTGCTAATATCCTAGGATGCCTTCTTAATAGGAAAAAGTTCCTCAAGGCTTGGTGCTAGGCCTGCTCACTTTTGGCATCTACTTCTCTGAAGTCAAGGACCTCTAGATGACCAAGTTTGCAGATGATTACAAATTAGGCACAGTCATAGAATCCCCCAAAGACACAAATAACCTCCAAGAAGGCTAGACATAGTCTAATAACTGGTGCCAAGCCTATGGTCTAAAAGTCAATATCAAGACATGCATAATAGTATCCTCTGTGAAGACTGCTACCCCTGTAAACTACCACATTTATAATACATGCCTCAGGCTAGACCCAGTGGAAAGGGATTTGGGAACACATGTGGACAGTAACCTGGGCCTTTGTCTAGCATGTGTCTATGCTAGTAAGGAAATCATTGTATGTTGTACAATAAGGGTATGGCATCTTTATCCAAGGATGTCATATCACTGTGCTCGACCCCCATCAGACCAATCACTGAGTACGATGCCACCTTCAGTATGTACCTGAACAAGTATATGCACCAGCAGCTGAAGTGAAGTATTCACAGAGGTTCCTCATGAAAAGAATACAGGGCATAAACAACATGTCCTATGCAGACTGCCTCAAAACCCTATCCCTGTACTCAGTCTCCTAGAGACTGCTAAGAGGTGATCTATGCCTGGCCTACAAAGCACCTTTTGATCCCACTCTTATGAACCTATTGCACATCTACAAAACAAATATCATCATAATTACCCAATCTAGAGATCTAAACCTCATCTGCAACATAACAGAACATGTTAGAGGGACAGGTATGTCTCCGGGAATACCCCTTCTCTGGAAAAGACGTCCCATCCATGTGAAGCAGAGTGCTTTCCTAACTCAGTTCAAGTGTAACTTGGACCAGTGGATGGGGAATCAGAAACCCTGGTATGGCACTTGTATCTCTGTTATACAGAGGCAGCCTGTAAATGCTTAACCACCCATGCCTAAGCATACATATACCCCTAGGGTATGAAAATTTGCCCAATATATTTGGGAAGTATGGTTAGCCTTAAAAAGGCCCGAGGTCATTTGCCTAGTAATCCCCTTTGAACTTGTATATCTTTTAATATCTGATTTAGTTCCATCCAACATTATAATGTTACAATCTTGGGTCAGACAAACTCTACTATTAAGAAAAAGTTATACAAAGCTTAATTCAATCACCTGATATCACCAATTCATCACAGATGAAAATATTAATCAGCACATGTTCAATAAATAAAGATGTGCAGATATCACATAGACTTAATATGACAAGACATTAATACATATATAACTACTTACTATATACCATAATGCTCTAGATAGATAATCCTAATATTGCACATAAATTAAACTCACTTTAACATTTATTATACAGTGACCTTGAGTATTGCACAGTACTGAGGTAAGACTGCATTAAAGGCTTACATTGAGTATTGCCCAGAATGAGACATTCATGAGTATTGCACTGTGACTGAGTTACATACTGCCATTAGATATTGCACTATAATGAGACATTTCTCTGGCATTACTACTACCCCTGATGACCAGTGAATTGGCTCGACTTACTGAGTATTGCACTAATATTGGATTGAGACAGGCAGTCAACTTATTGCACAATTTGAGACAGTCTTCTACATTGAACTAGTGGCCCAGATGGTCGGCATGGAGTGTGATTGTTGCCAGAGTTCAACAGTATGATGGCCTGTGAGGAGTGTAGTTTTGCATCTTATGCTACAGACATGCTTGCCAGATAATAGGTATGTGAACAGGCTGTGAGCAGGGTGGGTGCAGTCTTTAATTATTCCTTTGGCCCTGCCTAGACATCTGGACATGTGCAGGTTATGGATGGCTGGTAGGGTGGTCTTCATGATCCTCTCAGCTGTCTTCACGACTCTATGGAGAGACTTGTGCTCAGAGATAGAGCAGCTTCCATACCACACTATGAGACTGTTTGTCAGGATGCTTTCTGTTGTACCCCTATAGAAGGTTGTGAGAACTGCTGATGGTATACATCAACCAACTGTTGATGGCATGTTTGCTCTCCTTAACCTTCCCAAAAACTGTAGCCTCTGATGTGCCTTCCTGACAATGGTATTTGTAATGGTAGATTAGGATAAGTCCTCATCAATATGCACCCCCAGAAACATTGTGCTACTCACTCTGTCTACTGTCTTTCTGTTGATGGTTAGAGGAGAATGTTCCTTGCATTTTTTCCTATAGCCCACAATTATTTCCTTTGTTTTGTTCATGTTTATTGCTAAGTTGTTACTGTCACACTAGGTAATCAGTTGTTCTACCTCAGCACTGTATGCGGCTACATCATTGTTGCTGATGAGGCCCACCACTGTTGTACCATTCGCAGACTTGATGATGTGGTTAGTGTTGGACCTCACTGTGCAGTCATGTGTTGACAGGGTGAACAGCAAGGGACTCAATACACAGCCTTGAGGACCTCCAGTATTCAGAGTGTTATCTGAAGAGTTATTTCTACTTGTGCTTTGAGTTCTGTCTGTGAGAAAGTCCCAAATCCAATTACAAAGTGATGTGTTGATTGCTAGGTGAAGCAGCTTCCTTACCAGCTGTACAGGGATGACTGTATTAAAAGCAAAGCTGAAGTCACTAGATAGTAACCTCATGTAACTGTTTTTACTTTCTAGATGGTCCAGCGATAAGTGAAGTGCCAGTGCTATGGCGTCTGCAGTAGAGTGGCTTGCTCAATAAGCAAACTGCAACAGGTCAAGATCCATAGGTAGCTTAGATGTTATTGCTTCTTTGACCAGCCTCTCAAAGCTTTTCATCACAATGGAGGTTAGGGCTACAAGGTGGTAGCCGTTGAGGCGTGATGGTGGTGATGACTTTGGTACTGGTATTACTGTCATGTTTTTAAAGCATATGGGAACTATTTCCTGACTCAGAGAGAGATTAAGGATATCTGTGAGGACATCTGTTAGTTGAATTGCAGTCTCTGAGTACTCGCCCAAGGATGTTGTTAGGCCCAGCTGCTTTTCTTGGGTTAACACTACGCAATGTCCTCTGGACATCAGCTGGATTGAGGATGAGCACCTCTTTGTTTTGATCAGTGGGCAGTTTCATCCATGTTTTATTCCCTTTGAATCTGCTGAAGTAGACATTGAACATGTTAAGAAATTCCTTATTGTCCTCACAATGTGAAGATAAGGGCCTGTAGTCTTTTTGGTCAAAGAAGTAGCTCTGGCTCTTCCTACTGTAGGCACATTTTGCTTCTCTCACTCCTTTGCTCAGATTTGCTCTGGCTATTCTGAGGGCATCCCTGTCTCCAGACTTAAAGGCTGCATTCCTTGCTTTCAGGAGCTCATACACCTTGCTAGTCAACCAGGGTTTCTGGTTGGCATGTGTGATGATGATGTTGGTGATTGTTACATCATCCATGCATTTTGAGATGTAGCCTATCACTGCCATGGTGTACTCCTCTAGGTTGGCGCATTAATTCACAGTAACTGCCTCTTCAAATATGTTCCATCTGTACTCTTGAAACAGTCTTGGAGTGCTGACACTGTACCCTCTGTCCATATCCTTGTTTTACTGTTGGTCTTCCTCTGGTTAGCATCGGTTTATATATTGGTAGTAACATGATGGAGAGATGGTCTGAGTTGCCCAGGTGTGGGTCAGGCATTGCCTTATACGCTAGCTTACCATTGCTGTCCCCTGGTTGAAAAGTCTACATGCTTGAAGAAGTGAGGCAGAACTGTTTTCAGGTTGGCCTAGTTGAAGTCACATGCCACTATATGAACACATTCAGGGTCTCGGTCTTGCAACTCATTTATAGCCTGATATAATGTGTTCAGTGCCTCATTTGTATGGTACTGGGAGGAATGTAGACGGCTGTGATGATGACACTGCTGAACTCTCTTGGTCGATAAAAAGGTCTACATTTCAGTGACATGAGCTCTGTATTTTCAGAGCAGTGAGAGGAGACTATTTCACAGCTGGTACACCAGCTGTAGTTGATATATATATATATATATATATATATATATATATATATATATATATATATGTATATATATATATATATATATATATATATATATATATATATATATATATATATATATGCAGACACCTCCTCCTCTGGACTTCCACTGAGAGATTGTATTCTGTCTGCCCTAAAAAAGTGACATCCCTCCATGTAAACTACACTGTCATTAATGTTATAATTCAGCCAGGTCTCATTTAAAATAAGTGGACAACAGTCCCTCACCTTGTTCTGAGTAGACAGTTCTAACCTTATGTAGTCCATTTTGCTTTCCAGGGATTGATTATTTGCCAGCAGTATGGATGGGAGTGCAGGCCTGAAGGGATTATCTTTAACATTACAGTAATTCCAGCTCTGGATCCTCTTTTGTGTGTTCTCTCACATGTCTTGCATCTCCTTCTCTTGCCATTACGCATAGATGGTGGTTTCACTAGTTTCAAGCATTTAGGATCATGTTTACGTATGATTCCCAGCTCCTGCAGCTCCAGGAGTGTTGTAGGCCTCACAGGCCCTGCAGACAGCAGCTCATCAAACCTGTTGCATGATGAGCTTAGGTGTCAAATTTCTAGAAGACTCTCTGTACTATAAATTAACCTAGTATTTGCTCCTGAATTGTTTTTTTTCTCTCTTAAATTAGACATAAAATAAGACAAACAATGCACAATTCCTTGCTGAGCTGAAGTAGCCACTGCCACCCAGGGTGCCGCCATTTTTTTATAGACCTGAATGTTTCTTTTGAGTCAGTAAAAGTTTTATATCTCACAGAAAAGTACAATGTAAATAATGCAGGGTACTACACGTAGACCTTCTGTTTCCCCAGTTTACTAAACTCCATTTTACATATAGCAAACATTGTCCCCTTTTTCCTGGTTTGCAAACAGCTGCATTATAAAAAATATGCTTATCTCTAACTTTGTAGGTCTTCTCAGGTCACTTCAATGTTAGCACTTGGTCCTACCCAAAATTAACCAAAACATGTGAAGCACAGCCAGTTGCAGTCCTTGTACCAGGCATACACACACTATATGCCTGCACTGTCTTTGGCTCTCATACAGACCAATCCAAGATACCAACTTTTACTGAATTAAAATAACACAATCCAAACTATTCTCCTTTTTTAAAAAACATGAAAATGTTTTCCTGCCAACTCTTCCTCCTGATCTGTTTGCCTCTCTTTCAGCTGCTTCAGTTCCATCACAACTGAATATATTTCTCCTTTCAATCACTTTTTTCTTATAGTAACTGGTCTGTAGCCATCACATGTGAATTTAAGGCCTCAGTCCCGTTGCCATTTTCAGAAATAGTTGCTGAAGTCCAACTGTCTTTTATACTCATTGACTCAATTACAGGCAATAACTTCTTCCATGGAACTCTTTCTGAAGTGTCAGTACCATCATCTTAATTGCAATTCTGTACATCAATCACAGTTCTAGCACCATCCAACATGTGTTCCACCACCATAAATAACTTGATTGGCTGGCACAAAGAAGACGTTATTTATTTTCACTTCTTTGATACTTTTATCATGTTTAGTGAAATGTATTATACTGACCTGCAACTGCAATTTAGTGCAAACAAAAGAACACTATTTAAGTCTTTATGACTAGTTTAGCAACCAGAGAGCCATTTCACCTATACCACACTAGAACTGGAAGGCACCCCCAGCTCAGTGGGACTTTTGGATACCGATGCAGTCATTCAGACATACTTTCCTTGTGGCACGTGTTGCATACACTGCAAGCTTCCCTGTGACAACAATTTTTAAACCATTTGTTATCATTCTCTTGCCTCTATTATTGCACAGTAAAGTTGGAACTGAAAATGTCATAATGGCTTGATGACGTTTTAAACAGTATTGCACAAGCATGTTTCCAGCAGTGGTGAGTTTTCAGTTAAAAGTCTACTCCCAAATACGTCCCTAAACTCTGGAATAGTATCCCAACATAAGTAAATAAAATTCTCTACACAAACTGAATAGTTTTAAGCCAATGCTTAAACAACATCTTAACCAATCCTGGTCCTGCACATGCTCATCACGAGGTTAAGACTGTGCTCTCCATACGATACTCTCCTTAAACAGAATACTCTCAACCTCTTGCTGAAATGACAAAACAATTTTATATATAACTGCTGCCTGTACAATCCACTAAGTTGCATGTGGGCTTTCTCTTTAGTAACTTTCACCTTTGTAAAATCTTAGAATGTGTAAATGTAAACTACTGTTTGTGTATAAATGTAAATAGAATATAACTACTCTGTATTTAACTGAAACTTAAAGTATAATGCAATGTAAGCAAATGGAACTTTTCTCCCTGGGCCTCTGCTGAAAATGGATATTACCCAATTGGGCTTTTCTGGTAAACAAAGACAGAAAAAAACAAATAAAAACATAAATAGAAGTTGGAAGACAGAAATAGGGAAGCTGGTTTATCCAAGAGATTTCCAAACAGTTACTATTAACTAGTTTCTGTGTAAAATACATCTTATGGTACATTAACTTTTACATACTAAACATCCTATTGTACCACCTGTATCTATCCAGTACAATTTATGAATTCTAATGTTATCTGCTTACTTTTATTTTTACTTGGATTTTTTATGTACTTTGTCTACTGTTATTGCCTATTTTTGTGACCATTGTTTTTGGAGCGTTTCTCTCTGGTCCTCCACTGAAAATGGGTTTCTGACCCAGTTGGACTTTCCTGGTCAACAAATGTCAATCAATCAATAAATAAATAAAACTGCGAGATTTGCAGCATGTGATTTTAAAGAAAATATAACAACATAGCTAATGTGTCTTTCACAAGTCACAGTAGAACAATCAACACATTTTTTATTGGATCTTTACCTTGATTGGGTTGCAATTATTAGATTCATAGTTCATAGGTAAGTACTAGGCTATCTGCCCATGGGCATTTATAAGCCTAGCCACAGAGTGATGGCTTTCACCTCCCCATTAGATTAGTAACCTGGGCCTCTGTCAACAGGGCTCCTGAAGTGATCCCAGGGTAGAACTTACGATTACCCATCCACTCATCAAGATTTCTCTTGAAGATGGTCAGAGAGGAGCTCTGTCAAATATGGATTGGGATTCTATTCCAGAGTGAGGGGAGTCGCTGGGACAGGAATCTATCCCTCCAGCATGTCCTGTTTATTGTTGTACATAGGTTCAAGTCGCTAGAACAAGTGGCTCTGAGGGATCTCGTTTTTTTGAGGTGAAGCATGTCCATTAGTTCAGGGTATGACATGGCCCTATAGGTTAGGCATAGGTCACCTCTGAGCAGACGGTAAGCGACTGAGAAGAGCTGGAGCATTTTTAGTCGTGCTTCATACGGTAATTGTTTAAGGCCCTTAATCCTCTTAGTGAGGTACTTCTGTGGTCTTTCTAGTTGTTGCAGGTGTCTAGTGAGGTACATCCCAAATGGGGCATTGTACTCTATTATGGGCCTAATGAGTGAGGAGTAAAGGGGCACAATCACCTCCTTGGATCTGGATGAGAAACCCTTTATGATCAGGTGTGCCACATAGAAGGATTTCCTGACCGTTTTGGCTATGTGGTTATCAAAGGAGAGCATGCTATCTACTTGAGTACCCAGGTCCCTAATTACTTCTTCTGTACTTAGTGGATTCCCATCTATGTGGTAGTTTGTAGGTAATTTGTTTTTCCCAAATGGGATTACTATGCATTTTTTGGCATTTAGCTTGAGGCCGTGACTTTGACACCAGGTGTTTGTCTCTGTGAGACCCTTTTGCAGGATGTCTGTGTCAGCTGGAGAGTCAATTATTGCACCCAATTTACAGTCATCTGTGAACTTGGTTAGCCACAGTCCCTCCGCCTTTGCCTGTACTTCAGAGAAATATATACTGAACAGGAGGGGTCCCAGGACTGAGCACTATGGGACTCCACTTGTGACTGGTTTAGAGTCAGACATGGCGCCTGCCACTCTTACCGTGTGGGTTCTGTCTGAGAGCCAATTGGCAACCCATCTCGTGACATCGGGGTTGATATTTAAGCTGGTGAGTTTGTCTATGATTCCTGAGTGTGGGATGGTGTTGAACGCCTTAGCAAGGTCCAGATATGCTGTGTGGACCACCTTCCCTGCATCTATGGCCTTGGTGACTGTTTTGAAGAAGTCGACCAAGTTCAGGAGGCAAGATCTGCCTTTAACAAAGCCGAACTGGGTGGGGCCCAGTGTCTGGAGGTTCCCAATGTCCCTGTTAATGAGCTCCATGATAATGCATTCCATGGCTTTGCAGACCAAGCTAGTCAAGCTTATGGGGCGATAGTTCCCAGGGTCAGTTGTGGCACCATCTTTGTGGAGTGGTACGACCGTTGCTGTACACCATTCTTTGGGTACATAGCCTGCAGAGAGGCTGAGTTTGAATAGTGATTTGAGATGGGGGGTTAGTTCATTTTGAAGCTCATGTAAGACACAACCTGGGATAGCATCTGGTCCCATTGATGCTGTGTTTTTGGCCTTTGCAAGGGCTGTCTTTACTTGTGTGTCTAAGATATCTGGAGTGCCACATTCTTCTGGGATGGGTGCTAGCCCCTTTGGTGGAGGGGGGGGGTGAAGTTTGCACTGAACTTGTCAGCCAGGATGTTGGCAATGTCGGTTGGTTCAGTGTATTTATGGCCATTATGCACTAGCTCGGAGCATATCTGAGAGTTTGCCCCTAGACTCTTGACATAGTTAAAGAAGGCCTTGTGGTTATCCTTAGAGTCATTGGCTATTTTTCTTTCAAAGTTGGCCTTGGATGATTTAATGAGGGAGCGCAGTTTTTTACTGATGTTAATCAGAGATCCCTTCTTATTTTGGGATTTTGTTCTATCTTCCAGGAGTTTCCTCCTTCTGTTGTAAAGTTTATTTATGGCCGGGGTCCACCAGACTGGCTTCTTCATTTTTGAGGAGTTGGTCTTGGTTTTACTTGGGATGGCTCGGTCCATGCATTCTTGAAGGTGTTCATAGAATGCACTTGTAAAGGATTCTGCCATTGCGTCATCATTTTCCATTTGACTGGGAGCTTTGAAACTTCCCACCTTGGTCTTGAGGAATGTGAAGTTGGCTTTAGAGAAGTTTTTTACCTTGATTTCCTTGACTGGGGGGGAGTCGGGATGTGGATGTCCAGTGTGATTAGTTTGTGATCTGATCTTACCAATGATGAGTTTACCTCAGTTCTGGAACATAGGTTCCCCATGTTGGTGATGACCAGGTCCAGTATGTTGTCACCTCTTGTGGGAGTGGTGACCAGCTGTTCAAGGGCATTTGAGTTTATAAACTCAAGGAAGCATTGGGCTAGGGCGTTTGAGCTTGAGCAGTTTTCCCAGTAAATGTTTGGATAGTTGAAGTCACCCAGTAGCATGGTGTTGGGTAGAATCTTCATACTTTCTAATGTTCTCAGGAATGCTGCGTGAGGGTCCTGAGACAAGGTGGGAGATCTGTAGCAAGCTATAAATTGAATAGTCAATTTACCCGCTGTCAATTGCACTTGGATGGTCTCAGATTCCGTGTGCTGTGCTACTAACCTGGAGGTGTGGGTGTTCTTGATGAATATGGACACACCCCCTCTTTTGTGTTCCGGTCCTGGTTTTGGGACCTAAAGGTATGGTAGGAGTTATAGCCTGGTAGTGCTGGGGTGCTCTCTGGAGCCTTGAACCAGGTTTCTGTCACTGCACATATGTCGATTTCTTCCATACTAAGGAGACCCTTGAGTGTGTGCATTTTGAGGTTTAGACTTTAGGTGTTGAGCAGCATTACCCTCAGTTTTTGTTTATTATTGTTGTTTATGGAGGCAGGTTTGTCTTTTGAGCCTCGCCTAAAAAAAGACAGTATTGGGACGGCAAAAGTCTTAGCCAGTATTCGAAAGCCCAGGGGCAACAGGTGCAAGCCGTCTCTGGCGAAGCAACGTGGCTTGTCAAGCATGTCGTCCCAGGCTGACAAGTACTGGATCCCCTTTGAAGGACACCAGTAGTTTAACTAATTGTTGAAACTGATAATTTTTTCTTCATATGCTGGCATAATTTTGGGTGAGGGCAGGATGCTACTCAGAGTCAGAGTCATACCAGCCTGGGCTACATGGTCAGAGAGCTCCTCCATGTCTCTTTTCATGTAGTCCAGGGAGGTATGTCTCAGGTCATTCATGCCAACATGTACAATGACAGAGTCATATTTGTACTTGTTGTGGAGTGATCTGAGTGCATGTGTTATGTGGCGGATTCTGGCACCCGACAGGCAGCTTATGGTAACCTTCTCCTTGTTCAGTCTAGTGAGTGGGACGTCTGTGTCCCTGATGATAGAATCACTGATTACTAATGTGTTAGGTGTGTTATTTAGTCTTAGGTGCTGTTTTTGCTTGGCACACTGATGTTGTGACGTATGTGTTACCTGGTTTCTGTTGTGGGGTGGGGGTTGCTTGGGTGTATGCTTAGGAGGTCTCTGTTGTTTAGGCATGTTCTTATTTAGAGCCTCCGAGTATGTTTTTACGTGTTTCTGAAAGTAGTTTTTTGGTGCAGCTATGGCTGGTCTATGTGAGTCTGGTAATGTGGTGCTAGTGTTGCCCTTCTCCTTGTGACTGGTTGATCCAGTCATGGGTTGAGAGAGCTTAGCCTCCAGTTTAGCTGTGTAGCTGCATCTTTCACATATGTTTGTGTTGGTTGGGAGGAGGAGGGGGTTGTCTGTGTACATGAGACAATTGTAACATTGCCTCAGGATGCCCATATTCACCAGCTAGACTGGAGAGCACACTTGAAGCTGTCCCTTGAACATGCCTGAATAGATTGTTGGGACTGTATTGCTGATTGGATGAGTAAAGAGCTTTATACTTCCTGAGTATAGGGCTGAAGTGCAAGCTGTAAGCTAGTGCTAGTTTTAGGGAGTTTTAGTAAGTGCCGGTCTTAAATTGCCTTATTTCTAGTGCTGGGTTGAAGTGTTTCAAGTTTCAAGATAAAAACTGAAGTGCAGACTTTGTGGAGCCTGGAATAGTTTAACTGCAGCTAAACAGCAGTGCGCAGTGCGCAAACCCGTGCAAAACCGCACTAAGCGTTTTTTATACCAGGGAGATCAAAAAGGATAGAAATTAGCCCAAAATGGCCAATGAGGTACAAGTTGCTGGGCTGGGACCACTCCTACAGGGACAGATAGGCTGCTCAGAGTTCTCTCTCTCACAGTGAACAAGGAAGCCACCTAATTATCCAAGTATGATATGGGCAACACAGGAACCTTTACCACAGTCCTGGATTCAGCAAAGCCTGAAAACTGGACTAGACTAGTTCATAAAGGTGGGAAAACAAGGAATTTTTTGGTGTTTTTTTTTTTCAGAAACAACAGAAATGCAGAGTTTAAATTACTTTAAATACACAGAGGAGGCTAGCGCACTTGATTTGAGGAACATTTGTATGTAAAGTGGCACAATACAAAACAAATAATTCCCTCAAAGACGTGAGAGGAGGGGTCCTCGAGGCAGATAATTTGCTATTATTTATTGCAATTATGTGACCGTAATACTATACTTGGTTCTGGCCACATTGATAGATGTATACCATGCAGGCAATAATGTTCTTTTATAATCATTGTGGAAAAACCCTGTTGACAATGCAAATGAGCTTTTATAGTATTATGTTTTTGGCTGCATTTTAAAAGGTCTGCAAAGCACTGTGGAAAGCCTCCACTATGCCAGCAATATGCCAGCTGACAATGAGCAAATGTGAATCTATAACAAGATCAACGGGCTGAAAGGTTTCTGCAAGAAGATCAAATTGAGTAATAGTAGCAAAATGCATAGTGCCCCAGCAGGATATCATCTCACTGAAAGTTAGTACAGCCAAGCTACCCAGAAGACATATAAAACAGAACAAAGGCTTGTATGGGAACATATGTCGCCAAACAACAAAGTCTGCAGAAATGCAGAATTATACTGCATGCTTTAAGAATATGACCCAAAAAGAACTCTGGAATGGCTGGGCATATGTGGAGGAACACAATGCAACACATTCAACGCCAGAATCAGGGTGACAGAAACAAGTAAAGGGGAAGGTTAAGCAAGTAGAAGGAAAAAATAATATGGAGGAATGGCAGGGAGGTGGGGGCAGCGGTCAAGCTAGGGAAGGGTATTATAATTGTGAAAGACTGAGTCCCTATATCTTTTGAGTAGGAATGGGAAGGAGAAGGAAAGCAAAAATAGAAGCACATACACTGGGGCAAAGGGGGTAAGCACCAGTCAGACATGCTGAGCACATTCAGCCAGCAGGTGCAGGCATGATGCATATGGCTGAACACAAGGAAGGAGACTGTACAGACATACAGTGGGCACTGGTCGGGAGGTAGATGTGTCAAGAAGCTCTGAAGGGGTACAGCATGCAGCACATTATCAATTCATGTGTGTTACAACCCGCTCATTGCATATGTCTTCATATGCATGTCGAGTTCAGTCATTCCACAAACAGCAACTGTGCGGAACATCAACCAAAGTCCGTTTACCTCAGCAGTAGGATGCCTGGCACAGAAGTTCGCATTATGCTTCACTCAGCTGCAAGAGGTGTGGACACACATCACACTTCAGCATGCGCAATATACAGCCATGTATAGGCAGAGGGGCAAAGGGGACTTTAGCAGAGAATGTACATAGAACACCAAGGAATGCAATTGCATTTATTCTTGCATGTAGCATGTCTCACTACACAGCTGCCTTGTATGTAGTAGTATGTATGGGTTGGGAGACTGATGGCTGTATGCAGTTAGCACTGTGCAGTGTGCTTACAACTTGTATGTACTGTATATGATGGTACATATTGTACAGGGATGGAGGGCATTCTACCATGTCATGTCAAGGCAGTCATGTGCACCGTTTTGTAAATATGCAGTTGTTCTCTGATGCATACATTGCCCCCATCAAACATTCACTGCATTTTTTTTTTTTAATAGAAAGAGCAGAATTTCTGTCCAGGCCTTTGCTACCATTTTAAATATTCAGTAAAATTTAATTCAACCTTTAACTAGCATTTGAATGGAGAGAGAGCTCCTATCACCTGCAGGAATTGTCAGGGATTGTAACTATATGCAAGTTTGTTCTCATGCTTTCAAAATTAGATGCCCTAGCTGGCCTACACAAGACATCACTGGTGTTCTCATTTTGTGTAAAAGTTGGCTATTCTCCAGAGCAATGAGCATTGAGGCTTGAAATGGGAAACAGATGATGCGGTAGTTTTGCTCTTTCCATAGAAGATGCCATAATTGTCCTTTCATTACCTCTAGTGTTATATAATTCTGAAGTACAATTTCTTCTTAATAAGTTACTCACTGGTTCCATTAGAAGTGGTGCATGTATCACTGTTGTGTATTCCTACTTTATTTAAAAGAAAAAGTGACATTCAGGCTCTTTTGAATAATCCAGACTTACTTGTCTAAGGGAGTGCTTTGCTGAAAATTTTATTAATTTAACCTTGCAGTATTAAAGGAAGCTATAACAAAGGGACAGGTACCGTTTTTAAATGATTTAATTCTAGATATTTTTCATGCATTTCTTTCAATATTTCTGTTTTTATGGCATGTTAATGCTGTCTACTACATATATAGGTTTCTATTTTCCAGTCTTAAGCTAGTAGTCTCCACTGTCCCCAAATCCTGTACACCCACTCCAAACATTGTAATCGGTAATCACAACTGTCACCATAGGAGTTGTCATGCTGAAGGGCCATAATCATCCGTTTTTTTTTTCCTTGTATGGTTTTGTTTCCTGTATTAAATGTAGATAATATTATCATGGCTGCTGGAAGTGGCAGAGTGCCTCAGTCAGATGGAAGAGGCATTGGAGTGGCAGTTTTTGAAAAAAAATATTTATAAAACTGCTACCAGAACTAAGAGAAGATAACCCATTGGTTGACAGCTCAGTGGGTGCCTCTATACCATCACTTCAAAATAATGCAAGTTCTTATTCTTGAGCAGACAAGAACTGAATGATGTTAATGACAAATTATCATTGCAGCAGTACATTTGTGCAGACTTAACACTAGACTTAATACTAATGGGTTTACTTGTAGACAATTGATCTAATGGACAGATGTACAATGGTGAGTGTGAAATGTACTGTTGAATGGCTGCATGTTTTAACAGAATATGTTACTAAGAAACATACCAGTTTGCTGAACAATATGAAGCGACTTGAGGCAGATATTAAAATATACGTACATCTTGAATTTTTTGCCAACCAGCTGCAAAGTGTATCAGTAGAATGTAATAATCTTGAGGAAGCACATATTAAGAAAATAAATTAAAACATGATCAGGGCTATCATATATGCAATGGCATCAGATACATCAGAAGTGCTGGTCATGTAATTCTAATGCTGTTTAGAGTAACCATTCCAGCTGTGTGGCCAGTTCTATGGCATCTTCTAGAAAAGGTATGAACAGTAGATCACTTTCATTTGAGAACTTGGAAGACCTGGAAGAAGATGCTGTAAATGGAATAAGAAGTGACACATCCATGTTTACCAACTGAGGATCTTTTCAGTGTCATGGTTGTAATGATTGCAGTGCAACAGATGAACCAGGAGCCATAAAAATATGCACGACTATTTAGAAACACCAAAAAGATAATACTAGGCTACCACAGTAGCAAAACAAATTCAACACAGATGGACTTCATCAGAATTAAGAAAACCTGCCCTTCACATCAAAATTTAAATCTATCAGATAGTCACGTGGTTACTAGTCGATCAACTCTACTAACTATTTAATGCAGGTAGTCTTTACAAATTTTGATCTTTAATGTTTTTACCATTAAGACTTTTTGTATAAATGTTTATTTTTTAAGTCGTTCACTTGTTTAATATATATTTTTTGTTTACAATGCAGCTGTTTAACTAGATTTTTTTCTAATGTATTAGGCATTGATTTTTGTAATAAGTGTTTTTAGATTTGACTATTTATGAAAATAATTGCTGATTTCTAATATAGTTCATATAAGAGCTAAGAGTGAGAAAATGTGGCCAAATTCTAGCTTTCCAGTTTGATAGACTGCCCACTCCCATGCTGATTACATCAGCCTAACCCCACCCTGAGTGGGTCTTATGGCACCACCCCCTCTCACAGGAAAATGGTTAATTGCCCTTCCACCTGTTTCTTCCCATTTTCTGGCCCTTTATCTAGCCAGGCACAGAGCTATGTAGCCCACTTTTGCACTAACTTTACCATTTGGAACCTGGTGAGAGAAAGAATCTGAACAGAAGAACCCTGACTTCACCACCTGGAACCAGGAGAGAGGAAGAATCTGAACAGAAGAGCCCTGACTTCACCACCTGGAACCAGGAGAGAGGAAGAATCTGAACAGAAGAGCCCTCACTAACTCCTAGACTCAGAAAAAAGCTTGACAGTGAAGACCACAGACTGGAGTGCCTTAGAACCATGCTCTGGGACCAAGATCATTCCACCTGTCACTGCAGCTACCCCATAGCAACCAGGTATTTTATTTATTTATTTTACATTTGTTTACCTGGATAGTCCAACTGGACATGTGACCATTTTCAGTGGAGGTCCAGGGAGATAAGCTCCAAGTCATAAAGTAGTAGTAACAGTAACAGTATCACATGTTAAAAATTTTAAAACATTTCATAATAACAAAGGTAATAAAAAGGTGTTAGACATAGTTACCACAGATATAACATCAAGTAGAACTTATAATCATAATAAAAGACATTTAAAAAACAGTGTTAGACATTACAACTATAGTTTTAGTGCCTAGTAGGGCTAAAGGTTATGTATAAAGTATTATCAGTATGCAGAAATATTTAAATTATAGTTGATATATACACATAATTGTCAGTGAGGTGCAAAGAGCATTTATCTTTTAGTTTCAAGAACTGGTCATAAGTCTCTAAAGCAAGGGATAGAAGATGTGTTAGTAAACAAGAGTTTAATGTGGAAGTGGACTATCCTGGGGGGCAACAGGGACAGAGCCAGGAGTTTGCAAGATGTGTTTTAGGTGTATTTTGAATTGTATAGATTCTGTAGTCACTGGGCCTCCATTTAACAAAATCTCTGTAATCCACAGTACAATGAAAATTGTTGGTCCTGGGCACCACTCCACACTGCTATATTATTTACACCATAGGCACAATTTGCCTGTGCTGAAAGAAGATTTATTATTTATTAAAAATGTTTGTATACTCTGCAGTTGACCTCTTGTTGGATTTTTATTCCATGGGCACAGAAAGCCCACACAAAGGGTTTTGAGGTCTCAAACTTTACTTACATTTTACTTTTTTCCTCCAACTTGTGCACTTCCATGAGCTCTGTAAAAAAAATAGCACAGTGGCTTGTTTTCCACTGTGTGTTATTTCTCTGGATGTATGTACTGTAGCTTTAGTGACTACATCCCCTGCATATAAAAAGGACTGTCTTTATCAAGACAGCCTCTCATATTACATGTGATAGAATGGGAAAAAAAGTTCTGTAATAAACCTTTCATACTTGGCTCCAAGGATTATGAGCCCCGCTGATGCAGACACAGCATCTCATTTTACGTGTTACAAAACAGACTGATTAAGTCTAGTGATATCCTTGTAGAAGCACTAATTTTCAATGATCAAGGTGTAAACTACGCTATTAGATGGACCTAATGAAGCTCAGGCAAAAGAGTTTTCTTAAATGCAGTTCTATAGTTGTAGCTCATAGTGTGTTATCATGTTTTTTGTTAAAGTTAAAAATAAAACCTTTTAACTAGGAATGAGGTTCCATTGCTGAGCTGGTAAACTCTCACAATTTATTCAGGAATATTCAAATGAGGGACTAGCTACTAAGCTTTGGGATTATTGGATCCTTGTTTTTCACCTCCCAGATTTTCCTCCAGTCAGCTCCCAAGGAACCTCCCACCATTGTCTGTAACTGCCTTTAAATAACTGACCTGTTGAATGTAATGTATTAGAACCAGAATACTCATCCATCTACCTGCTTAACTGAATAAACTACTGGAAACAAGGTGTCTTTATTTATCTGAGAGAGAGCGAGAGAGAGAGCAAGAGAGAGAGAGTGAGAGAGAGCGAGAGAGAAAGAGCGAGAGAGAGCGAAAGAGAGAGAGTGAGAAAAAGAGAGAGAGCGAGAGAGGGCAAGAGAGAGAGAGCAAAAGACTCTTAGATCTGCTAGCAAAAATGATTTTATCTGGGCTAATTCTTTATACCCTGTTTCTAGTTAGTTGTTAGTCCTGTCCCACTCTGGGTTACAGGTGGGTTACCTGACTTCACTCGAGCCCTCTGAATTACCTATGTTTTCTGATTGTACACAATGTGGAAATGTTAAAACTGCCTTGAGTGAATATTTTTGTTCTATTTTTAATTTTATTCAGTTGTTATTTGGGTAAGCTCAC
Source organism: Protopterus annectens (assembly GCF_019279795.1). NCBI lineage: Eukaryota > Metazoa > Chordata > Ceratodontiformes > Protopteridae > Protopterus > Protopterus annectens. The sequence continues at coordinate 210,765,980 of NC_056727.1, read as the reverse complement.
TGGATATGAGTGTCTTTTCAGGGGTGACGTGGGAGCACTGTCTGCTTAAATGACTTGTTTAAAGTCATGTGGTAGGAACATTGAGGTGTAAGGATTTAAACCATGTACCCTTTACTATAGGAAACAGCTCATTAACAGCCAGAACCTTAATTTTGCAATTAAAAAATTTAGTGAGACTAAAAAGTCAGAAAACAACATCAGTGACATCATGGCAGAACTGCTCTTTACTGTAACTGGTGGGTGGGTGAGTGATTGTCTGTGTCAGATAACTACTACTAACATCTGGGAGATCTCATTATAAGGGAATAGGCACTCAACACTCCCGTAGGACATATGGGGTTTGTTGACGGAGTCAAAGTGTGCCTTTATTGACATTAAATGGATAAGAATGTGGCCTCTAATCAGTAGGGCACAGTTGCTTAAAAAGATATATCTACATGACAATACAGAGTAATCTAAGGGAACTCATGGGGTGGTGTCTAAAACATCACATTAGATTCTACAGGTAATAGGAGATGCCATGATTTCTAGACCAGATTAAAGTCCTGGGGCAGGAGATGGTTCCTGGCTAATACTTCCACAAGGTAGGGACCCAAATCAAGTTAAAGGGCTAACAATTGTGGTTTTGCTGTGATGGCGGGTTGTCTTGAGATAGCAGCTTACCCAGATTTCCACATGTGTCTGTATTCTCTTTTAGTGCAGGGAAAACTTTGCTAAAAGGAATACCTCAGAAGGCTTCAATATTATTAACTGACAGTTCTTGGAGGTTGCATTTCATAACTAGGCAGTTCATTTGTGTATGGTAATGGGAGATGCATCTTTCCAGGTAACTGTGGCCAAAGTTTTCTTGGAGTGAGAAGGACAAGGGAGCAAAATACTTTCAGTATTTGATATCTATGCAGATTTTGTATAATAAATTATTCTGCTGACACAATATCTTGTTGCCATATAATTACATGCAGCCAGATATTGAAACAGTTATGAATAAGGCTCCACTGGAGGACTCCAGCCACTACTCACACGTCCAGCAGAACCTGAGGATTTCCTTTTTACAGGGGAAGAGGTGGACAGTAGCATCAAGACTGAATTTGAACTACAGTGGTCAAGAAGTACTGGGCTTCTGTTAGGAGGGGAGCTGGGAATGTTCACAAAGACAGAGTTTAGACAGGCACAATTCTCCAGTCTTACCTTACAGGATATGAGAGTGTAGTCAGTGAGGCCATAGATCTTAAGGGCAAGGGAGTCTGTAGAGTGGGATGGTGGGTTATTATACAGAGAGTGGACTCTTAAAGGTGGGCAAAAGGGAGATGTATTGCAGCAGATGGTAAGATGCAATTTTTGATAGCCACAAAATTGCTTTTTCAGGCCAACTAGGCATAAAGGGAGGTATGTACCCTAGACAGCCATAGCAAGGGAAGGATTCTACTTTTATTTATTTTAGTTTACATTAATTCAGCAAATGTCCTTAGGGATGAAAATTCCCAGTAACTTTCCAGAGGTTTGTATATCACATTCTGGTAGGTTCCAGATACTTCATATTGTGATCTATAGTCAGTCATGGCAAAATCATATTCAGTGTGTTGAACAAACTCAGAAGATCAGGTCTAACTGCCAAGACAAAGTAGTGCCAGAAGTGTTCTACTGCGGGCATTGGGGAGATGGCAATATCTGCCCAGAACCTGGCATACAGAGGATATACCAGTATGCCTACCTTGGGAAAGTGAAGTATTACACGTAAGTTGTCCTTTACTGTAGTACAATAGCCACCCCTTTGTAGACCTTATCAAAAAACAGGCCAGACAACGTTGTTTGGATCCAGGCTTGGATGTAAACATTCCAAAAGCTCAAGTAGGTCTTGCACTGGCCAATTCAAAGTACAGGTAGCATTTCAAACTATGGTCTGCAGGCTGTACTCTGTTCTCTTCACAGGGAGATGAGTGTTTGGCAGTATACTTCAGCCTTAGGCTTCTCCTGAAGAAGGACTCATGCAGCTATGGATAAGGAGTATATAGAAGTTGTTTAGGTTCTCCAACTAACTAAAGTTTGTCTGTGTGGTAGGAGATTGTGATGATCGATCATAGTCTTTTAAAGTGGTTTCACTGTGTCAGTAGCCAATATAAAAAGTTGATCAGATGAGGGCTATTCTAACAGACTTACAACACAGCAAATCAGCACTGGAGTTCTGTCAGCAGTTTAAACAGAGGAGCCTTTCAAGACAGTGAGTACTGTAAGAAAGGGATACACTTTAAAACCAAGGTGTTCTTCTTGGGGGTGTTCCAGGAAGGCCTACTTGGTGTCTAAAAGGTGGGAGAAATTTCTAGTGGGTGTGAGTGTTAGACAAGCCTGTACCTGTTAGGAGCAGTATCTGTTCCTGAACTTCAAGAGAGTTTTGCATGATGGCCTCATTACTTCCATGAATTAAGCAACAACCTTCTTCTAGAAATAATTAAGAGCTCTTTGTTGTACAATTTTGCCTGCATTTAAAGTACTGCTTAATTCATAAGATTTCTAGACAGCCCAGTCTTTTTTGGGGGGGCAGGGGGGGCATAATTTACATGACTAACCCAGACTGTATATAGGTGCTTAAACATTTTTTTTATATATGTAGATGCTTAAACTGTTCTTTTAAGCTGAGCTATATTTCAGTTTCCCAGCAAGAATTTGTATCATATATGTGTGTCTGTTGAACTGTATTGTACATTCATTTTTACTAAAAGACTTAATATCTTCGTGGTGGCCACTTGTGAAATGCTTCACTTATTTGGGCATGACTGACCTTGTCCATGATCCAAAGCAATGGTATTCACATGCCAGTTGTAAGTGGTAGATCAATGACACAAATGATGTTGACCTGACTTACAAAGATGGGGTGAAGCATCAAGTAAGAGGAGGGAATGTTGCAGTGAATGGGCAAATGCCAGTTGGAGATATGGATGACAACTGCCTGCATGGGAACAAACTGTAAATGCTACAAAATGCCAAAAGTAAGCTGTTTGCACATGAAACATGAATGGGCTTTAGCAGCATTTACATCACCAAATGACCGCAATAGGGGTCAAAAAGCATTATAATCCCCTCATTGTTTGAACACTGACTGATGACATTCTAGCCCCTCCGTCTATCTACTAGCGGTTATGTACAATACAAACATGGTCCAGGGCCATGTATTGGTCTTGAGAGTAGTTAACAAATGGGGAAAAGGGGTTCATTACTGGACGTGGCTGTATGGTTAAACAGGCCCCTCATTGAGAAAACAAAATGCACTGATATAAAATTAATAAGAAAATCCGAGAACTGGAGATTGAGTGAACTTACACAGCAATAGCCAGTCCTGTCTCACGATGGCTGGGGTATGTAATAGAGTGCCTCTGGCAAGAGACTTGTCAGAATCAATTTTTCTTATGTTTTCCTGCCACATGCATATTTCAGATTATCCTGTATTTTTATATCATATTGACCACAGTAATGCATATTTTGAGTTAATCCCTGCTGTCCATTATGTTTTATTATATTTAGCAGAAGAATTTAACTGGAATAGCAGTTGGTATTGCTTTATAATGAAGATTTATGAAACAGTATATTGAGTCACATAGACTTTGGTTTTCCTAATCAGCTGAACCATACTAAAGCTGATAAAGTCGTTTAAATCAATGAAATCTTGGAAGTTTCTCTTAAAATAGACATTGACTGGGGTAGGGGGTTTAAATCCAGCCACTCAAATACTGAAAAGACAGGCAGGAGAGAGTGGTGATGATATGCTCATACAAGATTCTAAGAGAGAGCATAAGCATTTTGCTATCTCAGAATGTGCTGGCTGAAATACTTTAAAAGCTCTAAAGGATGAAATATAGATAGGAAGAACTGAGTTATTTCAATGTTATGGAGTATGCTTTGCAAATTTGTTAAAAATGTTTAGAATCATAATGACAAAAGTATATTTTGTACTTTTTGTGCACCTCACTGTCTTTTTTTTAATCAGGTATGTGTGGCCCAGAAAAGAGGTGCAACTAAAAGATGCTCTAAAGATGTTTTAATAAAATCCACTGGCTTTTATTGATACAAGTTAAAATAAAATGTATAAGATAAGCACTTATCTTATAAATTTTATTTTAACTTCTATCAATAAAAGCCAGTGGATTTTACTACAACGTTTTTATAACATCTTTTGGTTGCACCTGTGATCTGGGTCACGCATACCAGGTTTTAATTTCCTTCTGCCTTCCTGGTTTATTCCATCTTTTTTTTTAATTATTTTTAAGTCTCTCCTGCTGCATTCAGGCCAACAAAGCCAAATCCCACTGGCTGTAGATATACCAAATTGCCAAACTAATTTGCAGTACTGTGATTTGAGTGAACATAGGTAACCCCTTTATATTGCTTATCAGTCTTCTTTCCGGGAACTTTGTAATAACAAAACAAAAGTAAAAATGTGAAAAAGCATTAATCAGAAATCACTAAATATCTTTGAATGGAATTCCAAAAGTGTCACACTGAACCATGGTATGTTCAGTCAAGAGTAACACATGGATCTAGATCCTGTTTCTATACCCATTTTAATATAGAGTAATGTAATATCTAATAGTAATGAAGAAAGAAGTTCTGCCTACATTTTAGATGTCATACCTTTATCCTGAGCTTTACAAAATTACAGTAAGACTGCAGTTTCATTTGCATTGTTTACGATTTAAAACTGTTATGCCTTTCCTTAACCCTTCTGTGGTTTTGTTCTGCAACATACTTTAGACCTTTTAATTTTCTTTCTTTCTTAGCCACCTCAAGTGGTTCCCTTTCATCTTTACATAACAATAAAGCTGTTATTTCTCCATTTTATTTTTATTGACATAAATTAGGAGTCATGAAAGGTGCAAGTACTAAACTCTTATCAGTATCCCCACTTTTTGAGCATACATATATTTGACCATAGAGGTTCAGAAGAGTACACAAAGAACAACCTCACAATTATCCCCAAAAGCTATAAGCTCAACAAAACCAGAACCTAATACATATAACATATGCAGACAGCCCCCTGCCTTTAGTAAATCATATACAGTAGAGAATCGATTATCTGAAACGTCAGTTATCTGAACGCAGTCTTCCAAAGTTTTCAGGTAGGAAAAATCATAAAGCCTGAATATGTAAACATTGTACGTATTCACCTGTGTGTGTTTTTTTGAGCTTGTACTACAATAATATACTGTACAATTTTGTACTTACGGTAAATTTGTTTTATTTTTATTGTTTAATGTTCATCATAAACATTTTTAGAAGTTTTTTTAATCCGGCTCAGTTATATCTTTGATTATCCGAACTACCCTAGGTTCCAGTTAGTTAGGATAATCGACTCTCTACTGTATTTTCAGTCACTGACATGGCAGTGGGAGAGTCTATAGTAACAAAATAAGCAGTATTAGAATTATATTATACCAAGCCAGACTCAAAACCCCATGAGGCAAAGTCAGTGGCCTGGCAAACTCAAACCACCCTAGTAACTTGTCTTTGAGTATAAAAGGCATGTTACTCACGGCAGTTTGCAAAGAATTTTTGACTGTGGCAATAATTAGGAACATCATAGCTAAGTTCAAATTCATTAGCAAGCTTAAGTGGCTGATTACCGTATAATCAATAAAATTGCAAAGAATACAATAAACAAGGAATACAAATATGAGTATCAGTACTGAAGAAATACTGTACATAAGCTGGACTGTAGCTGTGATGTGCCCAGTGAAGAATAATTGAATGAAAATAAATGACAAAACTGCCAGTACACAAGAATTCTATATCATAACAGGAAAATGTTAGTCAAAGCAATATAATATTTATTGTAATATGATTATTGATAAATGAGTCCTGATGTCAAAATCCATCAGAATCTGTAGGAATCCAGTTATGCAGATTTTGAAAACATTAAACACATCAGCAGCACACCAGCCAGTCTTCTAAATGAAGAAAGGTTTTAAAAGATTAAGTGTGGCATGTTCTGTTTCATGTTAGAGTGAACAGCCTAAGAAAGTTGTCAGTCTTGGATATGTAATACAACAATATAGTGAGATTACTGAATACACCAGCAAGCCTGGAAAAATACATACTTGATTTTTTTTTATTTTATTTACCTGGAAATTTCATTAGGCAGCAAGCCTTTTTATAGTAAATGTAAAGATAAATATCAGAAATACAAATTAATTAGAGTCACAGACATTATATAACAGCTGCAATACTTTCAAATATTTCTTACTCGCAAAACTACTTCTGTTAATATAGTATGTCTCAATAAATCATTAGACAGAATGACTCCTCTATATAAAACACAAATTTACGGGCAGTATTTTGTGTTATATAAGAGAAGGTTTTAAGGAGACTTTTCTGTAGTATGAGTGTGACAATGTTTTGCTCTTTTAAGATAACAAGTCCTCAAATAGCACTTCAATATAAAGTATAATATTAATAAAATAAACCTAAAACATTTTAATCTTATTTTTAAAACATTGTTCCTGCAATGAATTGGGCAGAGCAAAACCATCCCCTGGATTCACGAAGCTCGTGCAAGAATAAGTCTATTCTTGCACGGAGGGGTTTGTGTCCATTTAACATAGCAGCGCGCCTTGCATATGCATGAGGGCACGCTGCTAATTAAACTAAATGGACATGAACCAGGAACAAGCACAGGGAGCATGTGCCAGCAGTCCCAGCACCTGAAACATGCCCCCTTCACTCTGAAAGTGTCGTACAGCACTTTCTGACATGGATGAGTGTCAAGCTATATAATATTAGAGCCCGGCTCTAATATTATATCATAAACAAGTGTCCACAGACACTGAAATGTAAATAGCAAACATTTCAGTGTCCGCGGACACTGAAAAAAAAAAAAAAAAAACACCTATAGAAGACAGCAGCCTTCAAGTGCACACCCCAAATGTGTGCACTCTTGCACTACATGCATGGAAGCAGTAGGGCAAGAGGAAGGGAGTAAAAAATAAAAAACTGGAATAATCATTTTTTTCATGAAGTAAATCTGAAGTTTAAGCGCTGCACAGCTTGTTTGCATGGTTTGCCACTATGCTTAGCTTGGCTGAAATCCTGAAAATGATAGACAAGTGCTACTGTGATAGAAAACATCATCAAGCTGCTGTAGTGTAGTGGTACTGCCATGGTATAGCATGTAGAACATGCTCAGTTTGAATCCCCCCTCTACCAAATAATTTAATAAACTTTGAAGGAATTTGAATGATAGATGTCAATCATATGTGTCATGTATAGCACAGTAGGGGTGGGAATATGTAAAAAACAATTTATAACTTTAATGAAAAAAATAGTTTTAAGCAATGCTTTGCTAGTGTAAGCATTGCTTACCTGCATTCAGCTCTGCTTAGCTGGTGTAAGCATTGCTGTGTGGATTTGCATGGAGCTAAGCATAGTGCAGCATATTAAAACCGACCAATCATGAAAAAGTGTGGAGAAACAGCCCTATTTAAACCCCACAGGCAAGAATATAGTCTTAACTATTTGGGATTGCACACAGCAGGACCAAAATGGCTAGTGTCAGAAAAGGTGTGCGCTCCTGAGCGCAATGTTGGGGCATCCAGGAGTCCAGGGTCATGGTTGGGCTCCTAGTTAAAAAACATGATGGCAGGCTGCTGCAGAGCCAGTACCAGGGCTTGCAGTACAATGTGGATGCCTGGGACCAGCTTGCATGTGATCTCACCAGTGCCACTGGCATACCCTGGACTGGTGAGCAGGTACATCATCACCATAATGACCTGAAACAGAGGAGGGGTGCACTCTTGGACCATGGATCCAAGAAGCCTGAGCAGAGGATGTTCCACCTGTCTGTAAGTATGCAGTCTTATGTAACTCTAAGTATGGATAAAGTTCAACTTGTGACTGTGCAGGTGTGATTAATGTGTGATGTCTCCCCATACAGGTGCTGTGGAGAGGTCATAGAATGTGCAGGCTCATGCACAGCGACTGGCCCAGCTGCATTGGCAGTATGGTGAGTACAGAATACCTCCTACTATTAGCAATAAGAAATCAAAATTTTAGTAATGGAAGTACTGCTTATATATATAATTGTGCTGTAAAAGTCAGGAATAAATGCCTGTGTAAGGCTGCCAGTGTTACAATGGAGTATTCCCAGCTGCTGTGTAAGACAGACATCAGTAACAAATAAGATACAATATGCAGGAGAGGAATATTAGAATATGTATGAGTGTGTCTGAGTGAACCTGCCAAGAAAGTGCCATGTCAGGGCTACTGTAACAGTTACAAATGAAAAGCATTCCCCAGTGCAGATCATGCAGGAATAGTAATTGTGGAGTTCTGAGTCGTACACAAATATGTATGTCAAAACTAATAAAGGTGATCCCAAATACTGGTGTGTGTAATCTCACTTGTTCCTGATAAATAGAAATGTGTATGTCCTGCAGAGTGCATTAACTGAGGTGAACTGATTTAGCACTGCTTGTCTGCATACTTTAGAATGGGCATGTCAAATAACTGGAAAAGAGCAACAGTACATATTCCCATCAGAATGTGTTTTAGTTGTTTGTCTGCCAGCATTGTCCTGTGTTAACCTTTCCATTTCAGCCTTATGCAGCAATGAATGTGCTGAAAAATGTATAAGGCTAACAGGTGCAGACCTAAATCCTACACTGTGTACTCAGGAATCTAAATTGCAGTATGTAGTTGTAAAACAGTCAAATGTGCAATCCAGCTAGTGTGCACATGTTTCACAAACAGTGACACCAATATCTGCTGTGTATGCATAAAATGTACTGAAAATGGGAAACAAACAATGCAACATGTGATAATAAAAGTACTGTGCACAGAAATATGTACTAGATAGAAATGCCACAAGCAAAACACAACACTTCCCCAGTAGCCCAGTCTGATAAGGACTAGGGCTGTAGTTCAGTTTTGCACACACCGCATAGTTTGAATCCAGGGATTGCCACTAACATCTCAGTCTGGTTCTACAATTTTAAACTGCAATCTGAATAGAAAAAATAATGTACTGCAACACATGCATTTTCCATACAGGGCACACAGGTAAAGCAATCTGAATAGAAATACTAGTATGATGTGTATAACTATGAAAAGTGTACAATTGCTGTGTTGATCAGCCCTAGTCCTACAAACAGATGCAAGCTAGACATCCACACTGTGCAGTCTGGCCTAGACAAGCCACTCAAGTGTCACGCTGTCATGGATAGTATCCCCAGTTGACAAGAAACCTGCACACAGAGAATGTCCCAGTAGATGTATGTGAAAGACACAACATGCACTCAAGGGCCAGCAACTAAAATGTGAATCTGAAATACGTGTAGAAACAGCAATTTAATGTGCACACAGTTCATCTGGACAGGCCCACAGGTAAAGAAATCGGTATAGAAACAGGTCTGATGTGTATAGCTAAAATAACGGTACAATTACTCTGTTGATATCTACAGCTGTTGGTGTGCTGTAGCAGCCCCATGGCCTAACTAGAGTATAAGTGTGGTCAGAATGTAGAGTAGTGAATAGTAGTGTACTGACAAATATACTTGAAAGCAGTTGTCAATTGAATCTGTTCCCTTCCCCCACCACTCAACTGATCCAACCATCACACTGAAACCAACATGGGTATGTTTCTAAACAAACCTCTACTGTTGGGACTGTTGTTCCATTTGATTTATCATTGTTTAAACTGTGTACATACTAATATCCCCTGTTGAATAATCATCTTATTGCCTGCCTGTCATACCACTAACTGGTATGCTGTTGCAACCCTGAATGCCATTCCATATATGCATGGGTTCTGTTTGCTATGGCACTGTTATAATTGCACTGTTTTGGGTTAATGGGAATAT